>NC_088236.1:40730319-40782819 GCF_036934945.1 Oncorhynchus masou masou | reverse complement strand
TCCAAACTTTTGACTGGTACTGTATATATTTTTTAACATTTGCTAGGTAATTAACATTAGCTGTAGCTACACCAAAACGGCAGTATTTTTCCTATAACTTGTTCTCCATCTTCCTTTTTAAATGGCAAGACAAGTTTCAGCACTTTAATTTCCATGACTGATCAAAAATAGTTCTCTCATGCTCCCTCGTTTCTGCAGCAGACACAGTGAGCAATATGTTTGGAACATCGAATCGCAATAAACACGCAGTATAGAATCGCAATACATACAGAATTGTAAATCAGTAGTGTAACATATCTAAGTAAAAATACTTTGAAGTTCTACTTAAAAAAGGAAAGACTCACCCATTTTGAATGTTATTTTGTGGATCTCTGAGCGATGTGCTATCGATTCCCGGGGGGTAATTTCATGTGCATCTGAGCTCGTGCCGTTCAAGCGTGCAGAACTGGTATGATGCAAAAGTCATCATACCAGCTCTATTTCTGCCTGCTTTAAAAGTGAATAGCTCAGATACACATGAAAATGCCAACGATCAATAGAACATCAGTCAGAGATGCACAAAAAACAATACAACATTCAAAATGGGTGAATCTTTCATTTAGGTAGTTTTTGGGTATCTGTACTTACTATTTATATTTTTGACTACTTTTACTCCACTACATTTCTAAAGAAAATATGTACCATTTACTCCCATATATTTCCCCTGACACCCAAAAGTACTTGTTACATTATGAATGCTCAGGCAGGACAGCATTATGGTCCAATTCACGCACCATCAACAGAACACGTTGTCATCCCTACTGCCTCTGGTCTGGCGGACTCACCAAACACAAATACTGTGTTTGTAAAATATGTCTGAGTGTTGGAGTGTGCCCATGGCGGTCTGTAAAATATGTCTGAGTGTTGGAGTGTGCCCATGGCTGTCTGTAAAATATGTCTGAGTGTTGGAGTGTGCCCATGGCTGTCTGTAAAATATGTCTGAGTGTTGGAGTGTGCCCATGGCTGTCTGTAAAATATGTCTGAGTGTTGGAGTGTGCCCATGGCTGTCTGTAAAATATGTCTGAGTGTTGGAGTGTGCCCATGGCTGTCTGTAAAATATGTCTGAGTGTTGGAGTGTGCCCATGGCCGTCTGTAAAATATGTCTGAGTGTTGGAGTGTGCCCATGGCTGTCTGTAAAATATGTCTGAGTGTTGGAGTGTGCCCATGGCTGTCTGTAAAATATGTCTGAGTGTTGGAGTGTGCCCATGGCTGTCTGTAAAATATGTCTGAGTGTTGGAGTGTGCCCATGGCCGTCTGTAAAATATGTCTGAGTGTTGGAGTGTGCCCATGGCTGTCTGTAAAATATGTCTGAGTGTTGGAGTGTGCCCATGGCGGTCTGTAAAATATGTCTGAGTGTTGGAGTGTGCCCATGGCCGTCTGTAAAATATGTCTGAGTGTTGGAGTGTGCCCATGGCCGTCTGTAAAATATGTCTGAGTGTTGGAGTGTGCCCATGGCTGTCTGTAAGATATGTCTGAGTGTTGGAGTGTGCCCATGGCTGTCTGTAAAATATGTCTGAGTGTTGGAGTGTGCCCATGGCTGTCTGTAAAATATGTCTGAGTGTTGGAGTGTGCCCATGGCCGTCTGTAAAATATGTCTGAGTGTTGGAGTGTGCCCATGGCTGTCTGTAAAATATGTCTGAGTGTTGGAGTGTGCCCATGGCTGTCTGTAAAATATGTCTGAGTGTTGGAGTGTGCCCATGGCTGTCTGTAAAATATGTCTGAGTGTTGGAGTGTGCCCATGGCTGTCTGTAAAATATGTCTGAGTGTTGGAGTGTGCCCATGGCCGTCTGTAAAATATGTCTGAGTGTTGGAGTGTGCCCATGGCTGTCTGTAAAATATGTCTGAGTGTTGGAGTGTGCCCATGGCTGTCTGTAAAATATGTCTGAGTGTTGGAGTGTGCCCATGGCCGTCTGTAAAATATGTCTGAGTGTTGGAGTGTGCCCATGGCTGTCTGTAAGATATGTCTGAGTGTTGGAGTGTGCCCATGGCTGTCTGTAAAATATGTCTGAGTGTTGGAGTGTGCCCATGGCTGTCTGTAAAATATGTCTGAGTGTTGGAGTGTGCCCATGGCTGTCTGTAAAATATGTCTGAGTGTTGGAGTGTGCCCATGGCCGTCCGTAAATTAAAAGAACAAGAAAATCGTGCCGTCATGTCTGCTTAATATAAGGAATTTTATGTATAGCGTTTGCTTTTACATTTTACTCAAGTATGACAATTGAGTTGTTTTTCCACCACTGTACAAAGTACATTTAAAACCAAATACGTTAGAACTTTCACTCAAGTAGTAGTAGTATTTTACTGAGTCTCACTTTAACTGGAGTATTTTTATATTTGGGTAGCCTATCTTTACTTCTACTCAACTATGACAATTGAGTACCTTTTCCACCACTGATCGTGATACATATAGAATCGCAATACATATCGTATGAGCACCTAAGTATCATGATAATATTGTAGGGTGAGGTTCCCGGCTCTAAATACGATGGACCTTGTATTAAACTCTAAAAGACCTCGACTTTGCCGATGATCTGGCGGTTTTATAAACACACACACACACACACAACTAGGGTACAAGAAGAAGAAAAAAAGAGACAGAAGCAAGTCAGACTGGTTAACTGCAGCAACTGCAAGACAGCCCTTTCCCATCAACGCAGCAAAGGCAGTCCAAAACAATCAAGTAGCAATACTTGGATTTACACACAGTTTTTCATACCTAGGGAGCACCATTGCATTATACCTACATCTGCATAGACATCTGCACTAGGATCAAGAAAGCCCGAACAACCTTCAAAGTTCAAACAAATCTGGAGGTCAAGAAAATACAGCACAAAGAGAACTCTAAACCTACTAGAGCTGTGTACCGACAACACTTCTATGCCTACATGGTTACGAGTACTGAAAAATGGTTGAACTAAACCTGAAAAAAACCCATCCATCCTCCACACAACTTGGCGCCAAATAATCATGAATGTCATCTTTTGTCCGAAACACTATCGAACTCCCCCTTCCTCAGACAAACAAAGCAGGACGCTACGGACACAATACTCTTAAGATGCCGCTTGGCCTGGATTGGAAGCGTTCAAGGAAGAACACAGACCCCATTCCAAGAGAAGAGCTGTCCACTGGTCTCCAGAAGGAAGGCCCAACACAACATGGCAGAAACCCATAGGGACGGAGCTCCAACAACATTAGCCTTAGAGTTGGGGTACATAACAGAGGAGAAGATGGCCAAGACAGCCTTCGCTGCTGCCATATGCGCCAGCTGGCATAACAGGGGTGAGTGAGTGAATCATGTGTGCATAATACTGAAAGTTTTTTATTTTAATTTTACCTTTATTTAACTAGGCAAGTCAGTTAAGAACAAATTCTTATTTTCAATGACGGCCTAGGAACAGTGGGTTAATAACTGCCTGTTCAGGGGCAGAAGTAATGACAGTTAGACTACTGCAATGCTCTACGTTCCAGCTACCCGGATAAAGCACTAAATAAACTTCAGTTAGTGCTAAATACGGCTGCTAGAATCCTGACTAGAACCAAAAAATGTGATCATATTACTCCAGTGCTCGCCTCCCTACACTGGCTTCCTGTCAAAGCAAGGGCTGATTTCAAGGTTTTACTGCTAACCTACAAAGCATTACATGGGCTTGCTCCTACCTATCTCTCTGATTTGGTCCTGCCGTACGTACCTACACGTACGCTACGGTCACAAGACGCAGGCCTCCAAATTGTCCCTAGAATTTCTAAGCAAACAGCTGGAGGCAGGGCTTTCTCCTATAGAGCTCCATTTTTATGGAACGGTCTGCCTACCCATGTCAGAGACGCAAACTCGGTCTCAACCTTTAAGTCTTTACTGAAGACTCATCTCTTTAGTGGGTCATATGATTGAGTGAAGTCTGGCCCCGGAGTGGGAAGGTGAACGGAAAGGCTCTGGAGCAACGATTTTTAAACAAGACGATGCTGCTGAGTACGGCGGGAAGGGTGGAGGCCATATCCTGCAATCTAGAGCAAAATAAATACCCTATTAGGGTGTGATGCCTGGCCTTAAATGAGTGGCGCAGCCAGTCCACAAGGTGGCACAGCTCCACTCTTACATTCTTTGTGGAGAAGCCTGGGGATGTTGAGCAGAGACACAAGTGCCTCAACAAGGAGATGCGTAAGATGTCTGTGATACAGATGTGATAGGGTGCAGCTATGATAAGACTGTATTGCCAGCAATTATTCAGCGTAACACGGAACCCAAACCGGCTGCGTGCGCGTGCCATCGTGCATAAATTTGTTTTGTCCCCCTACACCAAAAGCAATCACGACACGCAGGTTAAAATATCAAAACAAACTCTGAACCAATTACATTAATTTGGGGACAGGTCGAAAAGCATTCAACATTTAAGGCAATTTAGCTAGTTAGCTTACACTTGCTAGCTAATTTCTCCTTTTTAGCTAGCTTGCTGTTGCTAGAGTTCAATGTGGATGTAACCCCATCCCTGCCATCCCCCTCCCATCCCCGTCACTCCATAGATCCTCATCAAGAACAATACCCAGATCTTTCTCCCATCTAAGTCGGGGTTTATCTAGCCCAGGCAGTGTTAGTCCTGACATAAGAGCATTGTAAACACAGGAAATGGTATTGAACAGTGGTTGGTCTGCGTGGCAGAGTTGTTTAATAGGTGACATCTTAGGTAGGTTCCATTGTCCCTTGAGAGTCACCCTAATAAAGTTTCGTAGTTGTAGGGAGCTAAAGAAGTCCCTGTTAGGCAAGTGGTATTTCTGTTTCAGCTGATCAAAAGACATAAGAACTCCCTCCTCGTAACAATGTTCCAGAAGAGTGATCCCCTTATCAGACCATGGTCTAAAGTTACTATTCTAGAAAAACATAGGGATCAATCTATTGTTCCATAAAGGGGTTTTAGGGGGAAAGGAATCCCCCTCGTCCGAACAGCTCATGCAGTTTGCACCATGCCAGGACAGAATGTATGATTAAAGGGTTGTCTGTGATGGTTTTTATAGATTTTCTGTCCCATTTGTAAAACAAATCTGCCCCAGTGTCATCATTTACCTCAAGCTTTTCAATGTTCAACCATGAGGGAGAGGGACCCTTGTCAAACCTCTGAGCCAGAAACCTAGACTGTGCAGCCCAGTAGTACATTCTAAAATTCGGGAGGTTTAAGCCCCCTTGACTGTAATCAGGGGTCAGTTTATCCAGGCCAACCCTAGGGGTTTTGCCGTGCCAGATAAACCGTCTGGTCAGCTTGTCGAGAGGAAAAAAATGCTGCGGGAACAGGGATAGGGAGAGATTGAAACAGATATAGAAACCTGGGCAGGACATTCATTTTAATTACATTGATTCTACCCAGTAGAGTGAGAGGTAAGTCCATCCATTTACAAAGGTCAACCTCCACCTTTTGCAACAAACTGGCCAGATTGAGTTTATAGAGGTTGTTCAGATTACCATCCACCATTATGCCCAAATATGTGAAGCCCATAGGCGACCATCTGAAAGGAAACTTGTGCTCGATGGTATGATGGTCAAAGACAGACAACGGTAAGATTTCGCTTTTATCAAGATTGACCTTATATCCAGAGAAAGAACTATAACACTGTAGTAGGATCTGCAAGTGAGAGAGGGAGTGTTCTGGGTTTGTTAGAAATAAGACAAGGTCGTCCGCAAAGAGTGATAATTTATGGGTATGGGGGCCCACCTCAAAGCCATGTATGTCAGGGCACGTTCTAATAGCCTCAGCCAACGGTTCGATGGCGAGGGCAAAGAGGTGGGGGCTAATTGGGCAACCTTGTCTGTTCCCCCTATAAAGAGGGAAAGAGGAGGAAGTAATCCCATTGGTAGCAATCCTAGCTTTAGGAGATTTATAGAGTGATTTTATCAAATTTACAAACACGGTACCTAAACCGAACTTTTCCAAGACGCGAAAGAGGTATGGCCATTCAACCCTATCAAAGGCCTTTTCAGCGTCGAGGGAGACTGCGACACTAGGTATTTTGTTTTTGTTAGCAAGGTGAATTATATCAAAGAACCTTCTGAGATTGTTGGAGGACAATCTATTAATTATGAAGCCAGTCTGATCTGGTTTGACCAACAGGTGAAGACATGACTCCAGTCTCTTAGATAGCATCTTGGTGACCAGTTTACAATCTGTGTTAAGGAGAGAGATTGGTCTATAGGAGGCGCACTTTAGCGGGTTTTTCCCTTTCTTGTGGATTACAGTAATCACTGCTTGAGAGAAGGACTCTGGAAAGCAGTTGTCTTCTCTGGCTTTTTTAAGTACCTCCATAAGGTAGGGGACCAACAGCTCCCTAAATTCTTTATAGAACTGTGGAGGGAAGCCATCCTCCCCAGGAGATTTATTAGAAGGTAGGGATTTAATGGCCTTCAACAATTCAGGAACTGAGAAGTGTTCACTCAGGCGCTCGCTGTCTTCCCCTGACAGGCATGGGAGGTTGAAAGAGGAGAGAAAGGAGTCTATCTCTGATAGATCATCGCTTGATTGGGAAGTGTAGAGGTCTTCATAGTATTTCTTAAAAGTATTATTAATTTCAGTAGGGTCGAAGGACATCTCTTTAGTAAGAGTTTCTATGGCATTAATTGTCCTCTTACTTTCCTCTGCTTTCAGTTGCCATTCCAATACTTTGTGAGCTTTCTCTCCAAGCTCATAATAATGCTGTTTTGATTTAGTGATGGCCCTCTCAGCTTGATATGTGTTCAGAATATTATATTTAAGTATTTTATTTACCAAAAGCCTGTATAGATCTTTAGTAGGGCCTCTTTGGTAGGTTCTCTCTAGCTCTGAGATTTCAGATTCAAGGGCAATCAGTTCCGCACCGTGTTTTTTCTTCAGCCCTTTAGTATAGGAAATAATCTGTCCCCTCAGATAGGCCTTCAATGTGTCCCAGAGAATGAAGCTGTCAGGAACAGAGGGTTTGTTTGTCAAAGTAAAAATATTGATCTGCTCTTTGATGAATGCACAAAATTCAGGTTGCTTTAGAAGTGTAGGATTTAGTCTCCATCTATATGCTCCATTTACCTTGGTAGGAATGGAGATTGATAATACCAGAGGAGAATGGTCACTAAGCAATCTGGGGAGATACTTGACATCTAACACTCTATGAAACAGTTGTGTCGAAAGTAAAAAGTTATCTATGCGTGTGTGTGTCTTGTGTGCGTGTGAATAAAAAGAGTAGTCCCTATCCTGTGGGTGCAACTGTCCCCAGATGTCTAGTAAAATGAGATCTTTCATGAATGACATGGTGAGCTTGCCGGCTTTGGTAAGAAGTGAGGGTTTATCAGAAGACCTATCAAGAACTGTATCTAAGCAAAAATTAAAATCTCCTCCAACCAGTAGCCATCCTGGTGGTGCTTGAGCAACCTGAAGGAAGACATTCTGAATAAACATATGGTCATCGAAGTTAGGAGCATAAATATTCAATAGGGTCCAAGGCTCTGAAAACATATGCCCCTGCACCAAAACAAACCTGCCAGAGGGATCAGAGATGGTGTTGTTGACGCAGAAGGGGATGTGTCTAATTATCAAAATTGCAGTTCCTCTTGCTTTGGAGTTAAGAGGATGCAAAAACTTGTCCTACCCTCTTCAATTTCTTGTGTTCACTGGCTGTAAGATGTGTTTCTTGTAAAAACACAATGTCAGCCTTTAATTTCTTAAGGTATGTATATACTCTTTTCCTTTTAAATCGGGCTGTTAAGACCTTTTATGTTGAATGTGACATATTTTAGTGGGTTAAGCATAGGTTGGGTTTCAAATATGTAACTGAATAGAAATCTATCATATGCAGATAATTAGGAAATGTTTCAACTTTGGTTTGAGCACAAAAGTGACCTGTGTGTCTCTTTAGGGAGGAAACAATAAAAACATAGAAAAAAGGAAGAAAAAAATAATAAAAATCCCACCCACCCCGATTGTCAGACTAGAACAACAATCCCAACAATCAAACATGAATACACTTGTAGAGATAGGTTGCTGCTCGCTTTCCATCTTGCTCTTACTAGCTAAACCTTGGCGTAAACTAAAACCTGCGAGCTCTCTAAATTGAAACAAACGTTGTGAATAGATATTTATGGCTGAATATTTACTGCCCACGGTAAGGGATGCTTTGAGTCTCTTTATGAAAGATTAACATAAATGAGGGGGAAAGCAGTGGGCCTAAACCCACTTATTGCTTCGCCCAGTAGATATGGACTAAACCAAAATATACTCTCCTGTAAATGTAATAGAACTCACCCCTGAAAGATACTGTTAGTTGAAAATGTACAAATCAATTAAAGTGACCGGGAGATACCAGCAGTTCAATCCGGGTAAGAGAAAACAAACGAACTGCGTTTTATCCCCCAGAGAGACCGTCCTGGCTCAGATGTTGCTCATTTCTTTGAGAAAAGTGTGCACTTCTCCCGGTGTGTTGAAGAGATGGCTTCGGCCTTTGTACTGAACTTTCATCCCCGCAGGGTGGATGAGGTAGCCGGTGATGTTCTTCTCCTTCAGTGCTTTGGCGGCAGGTCTGAACTGCTTGCGGCATCTGGCGAGATCCGCGCTCATATCTGGGAAAAGGCTGACCCTCTTTCCATCGATGGTGATGTCCCCTTTGGCTCTTGCGAGTTGCAGTATCTTCTCTCTGTCTTGGAAACGGAGGAACCTGATCAGGACGGCTCGTGGGGGCTCATCTGGCCGGGGTTTCGGGGCTGATGTTCTGTGGGCGCGTTCGATTTCCAGCGGTTTGGTGAAGTTGATTATGCCTAGGACCTCCGGGATCCATTGAGTGTGAGTGAAGAAACGGACCGGGTCACGGCCCTCGCTGTCCTCATTCAATCCCACCACACGGATATTACTACGTCTACTCTGGTTCTCCATCTGATCTACTTTGTTTTGGAGGTAGGCATTGTCCTTTTGCAGTTGTGTCAAGACCTGGTCATGTCTAGCGATGGTATCTTCAACTAATGCGCAACTCTGCCTCAGTCGTTCTCAAAAGGAGATCATTCATGGAGGATTTCAGGTCGTCAATGGAGGAATGGAGTTCAGCCGATTTCTTATCGATTTTCAGAGAAAGACCTCTGTTACCATCCTGAATTTCCCGGAGGAGAGTAGCCAGCATGTCGGCAGGCTCGCAAGAGGCTGCTGAGAGCAACAGTCTGGAACTGTCGTCTGAGTTATGAGGGCTAATGCTAATCTTGCTAGCTGTAGCGTTATCGTTATCTTGGGAATCAACAACGTTTTGGTCGTCCTTCTTGCCTCTCGGTCGGAGGTCCATGGCTCTTTGGGAAGGAAAGTACTTGACAATTTATCAGCCGATGTTACAATATTGTTTCAACGTTGTTATTTGGGTAAAAATAGAATAACTTTGAAGAGCTCGGTTTGTCAACGTCTGCTCAGCTCCGCGGCATCACGTGCTCCCTGGGCTTTTTCATCTTTGAAGTTATATGGTGATTGGCATCTACACTTTTACCAGACAACCGGCATAACAGTTTGTCTTCAAATCACCCACGTGAGTAATAACCAATGAGGAGATGGCACGTGGGTACTTGCTTCTATAAACCAATAAGGAGATGGGAGAGGCAGGACTTAAAGCTCGATCTGCGTCAGAAATAGAAAGGAGTTCTATTTTAACCCTTGGCATCGCAGACGCTCGTTGGCGTGCGCGAGCAGTGTGGGTGCAATAATTGAATAACATGGATTTCTAAATATACTTTGCGACGCTCGCGCACGTGACGTGTCCGTTCTGGTCAGCATGTAAGAAAGATGCTGTGAAATTCCACCGGAGCAGACTGGCAAAATATGCACGGCTTATTATAGTTTTCTTGACCCAGAATTTATTAGAGGCCGCCGTTTATTTGCCAAAATTTTAAATTATACCCAGCTATAACAAGACACAGGCGCTTGTTGGATTCTCAGTGTTTAACGGAAAATGTACAGTACGCTGGCTATAAAATACAGTATATAGTATAATTTTCAAAAACTTGTTACGTTATAGCCTTATTCTAAAAACTTTGTGCAATACATTTTTTTCCTCTCGTCCACACACAATATCCAATAATGACAAATCAAAAACAGGTTTAAATGTTTTTAAGCAAATGTATTAAAAATAAAAAACAGAAATACCTTATTTACATAAGTATTAAGACCCTTTGCTATGAGATTCAAATTGAGCTCAGGTGCATCCTGTTTCCATTGATCACCGTTGAGATGTATCTACAACTTGATTGGAGTCCACCTTTGGTAAATTCAATTGATTAGACATGATTTGGAAAGGTACAAACCTGACTATATAAAAATGTCCCACAGTTGATAGTGCATGTTAAAGCAAAAACCAAGCCATGAGATCCAAGGAATTGTCCGTAGAGCTCCGAGACAGGATTGTGTTGAGGCACAGATCTGGGGAAGGGTACCAAAACATTTCTGCAGCATTGAAGGTCCCCAAGAACACAGTGGCCTCCATCATTCTTAAATGGAAGAAGTTTGGAACCACCAAGACCCTTCCAAGAGCTGGCCGCCCAGCCAAACTGAGCAATCTGGGGAGAAGGGCCTTGGTCAGGGAGGTGACACAGAACCCGATGGTCACTCTGCCAGAGCTCCAGAATTCCTCTGTGGAGATGCAGCATTCCACAAATCAGGCATTTATGGTAGAGTGGTCAGATGGAAGCCACTCCTCAGTAAAAGGCACATGACAGCCCACTTTAAGTTTGCCAAAAGGCACCTAAATGATTCTCAGACCATGAGAAACAAGATTCTCTGATCTGATGAAACCAAGATTGGCATTCAGGCCAAAGAGTTTAATCATCACATCTGGAGGAAACCTGGCACCATCCCTATGGTGAATAATGGTGGGGGAAGCATCATGATGTGGGGGTGTTTTTCAGCGGCAGGGACTGGTACTAGTCAGGATCGATGGAAAGATGAACGGAGCAAAGTACAGAAAGGACCTCAGACTGGGGAGTTAGGTTCACCTTCCAACAGTACAACGACCCTAAGCACACAGCCAAGACAACGCAGGAGTGGCTTCGGGACAAGTCTCTGAATGTCCTTGAGTGACCCAGCCAGACCTCAGATTTGAACACTGATAAAACATCTCTGGAGAGACCTGAAAATAGCTGTGCAGCGACGATCCCCATCCAACCTGACAGAGCTTGAGCGGATCTGTAGAGATGAATGGGAGAAACCCCCCAAATATAGCTGTTCCAAGCTTGTAGCGTCATACCCAAGAAAACTTGAGGCTGTAATCGCTGCCAAAGGCTGCTTCAACAAAGTACTGAGTAAAGGGTCTGAATACTAATGTAAATGTAATATTACAGTTGTTAATTTTTAATACATTTGGAAACATTTCTAAAAAAAAACGTTTTTTGGCTTTGTCATTATGTGTTGTGTGTAGATTGATGAGTAAAAAAAAAACACAATGTAATCCATTTTAGAATAAGGCTGTAACGGAACAAAATGTGGAAAAAGTCAAGGGGTCTGAATACTTTCCGAATGCACTGTAGGCTATTATTTTCCCATTGGCCTTTCTAGAATGATTCAAGCAAATATATGGTCATTGTGTAACCCAGTATATGCTAGTACTCTTCTCACCCTGAGTCTGGATGAGGTGGAGGATTTTGGCAGTGATCTGCCTGCCAATCTCAGCGTCCGCCAGCATGGCCTCCCTGTTCAGTCTCTCCAGCTGGCCCAACAACATTAGCACCCTGGAGTTACTGGGAACACTGGGAGAGAGAGACAAAGAGGTTTAATACTTAACATATACATTGGCATCAGGTCATGCTCTCATAAAGCAAATAGTCTCCAGGGTCGTGATCATTAGGCACCAGAGAGAGGGGAAAAAAGGACAGAAACAGAGAGCGACTACCTGGACTCGTCCAATAAGAAATGCTTATTTTCCCTTTCTGTTGTGAAACATTTTAAAATATTTTCCATAGTGCGCCCTAATGAACAAAACTATGCTCTGGTTATATTACGCTAATGTGGGGCAGTGAGGCCAAAGGTCACAGCCATGCGAGAGAGAATCTAAATGTAGAAATAGACCAAATGTCTTTCATATGCCCTTATAAAGACAGTGAGAGACGAAGGGAGAGAGGGAAAAAAGAGACAAATAGACCAAAATACACTAAGAGCAACTGGGTGAGATACTGCTCAAACAACACAAAAAGACAAAATGCACACACACTCCTTCATGCACTTACATACTCACAGACATATTAGCTAGACTAAACAGCAGAGACAGTCACACTAAGAAAGTCAAACAATCTACCAAGCCTAGAGTTTATCAAAAGTTAGCCTATAAATTGAGCTGCCTACGCCCTTGAAATATTAGGTCTGGGACTGGCACAATTACTGCATAACCGTGTAGTTATGGATGTCATGAAAATAAAATAAAAGTCATAACAGTTTGAAAAAAGTGTATTTAATGTATACCCAGGAATCAGGAAGAAAAAGGACAGAAAGTGGAGAGTACCTGGACTCGTCCAATAAGAAATTATTAGTTTCGCTGTTGCGTGACAGCGGACTGAAGATGGAATGGCCGGACTTTGTGCAGTTGAGTCCATTTCTGTGGTAAAATGGACTCTTAAAAATGTGATGAAACTTTGTTTCTCCTTGCTGAAACAAGCAAGGTGTTGTAGCAAACAAGTCTTTGGTTACCTTGGCAATGCCCCCCACAATACAGCACGCTCTGCTACCGCACGGCAAGTGGTACCAATACACCAAGTCTGGATCCAACAAGACCCTGTATTGACCCTTTTTTGCACAAACTCAATGCACACACACTGAGTGCTAGCTAGCTATAGTACTGACCGGAAAATTAAGCTAACCAAGACCAAGAAAACCAACTACAAGTAGTGAGTGGAGTTACACATGGACTATACTAAAGTTAAATGTCTTACTTGTGATTAAATGTTTTCCACACACATACAGTGCCTTCAGAAAGTATTCATACCCCTAGACTTATTCCACATTTTGTTGTGTTACAGCCTGAATTCTAAATTGATTCAATTGACTTTTCCCCCCCACGCATCTACACACAATACCGCGTAATGACAAAGTGAAAAAATGCTTTAAAAATATGTTTGCTAATTTATTGAAAATGAAATACTGAAATCTCACATACTGTACATTGCCTTCAGGAATGAGTCATACCCCTTCCCTTATTCCACATTTGTTTGTGTTACTGCCTGAATTCAAAATTGATTAAATAGATTTATTTCTCACCCATCTACACACAACGACCCATAATGGCAAAGTGAAAACATGTCTTAAGAAATGTTTGCTAATTTATTGAAAATAAAATACAGAAATATGTCATTTACATAAGTATTCACATCCCTGAGTCAATACATGTTAGAATCACCTTCAAACACTATGCAAGAATAATGTAAGACTAATGCTAAAATAACAAAAGGCTAGTTATTACAGGCCCCAAACAGTTATTGACCCCAGCAGTGAATGTTTTACAGAGGAACCTAAAATAGCTAGGGTCACAATGGCACCATGACTGGCCCTGGCTGGTTTAATGACCTGTGGTTGTGCTGTCCTTAGACTGATCTTACAGTGTCACAAGACATTGAGCAAACTACAGTGTATAATATGAGGGCAAGGGGCAGTGTATGAGAGACAGTAATCTGGCAGAAAGAAAGAACTGTGTGTGTGTCTGAGACAATGGTTACTCACCCTTTCTCAGTGGTCATTTTGGGCTTATTCATTTTTTCTCACACACGTCAACATTTCACATCAACTGCAAATAAAGAAAAGCAAGATTCAGCAATGCAACACAGTTGTCCTTCCCTGTCTGGACTTTAATGTTCACCCCTGTAAATCCCAGTCTATCCTTTCTATTATATCCTGTGGAAAGATGAGATCAGCAACATGCGGAGAGATGGTACTAAATGAACAACCCGTATCGATAAATCCAATGTAACAAAATAGGGCCGGTCATGCTGTCTATCAAGCTCAACTTGTTTAACCAAAACAAAAGGGTGTCCAGTAGAATTAACCGGCTCCAGTGTCAGGAAACGAAAGAGCTGCGACTATGTCATTAAGCTACTTAGCTAAGGAAATCAGACCAAAAGCATTGCAAGCCAATAGGAGAAAAAAAATAGTAAAGAGAGAAGACAAATGTATGTAGACATTTGACCTGGGTCATTAATGAGTTATTATCATTCATTATGTCATTGATGATTTAAAACAGTGTGTAGCCTATACTGTAAGCATCATTCTTGGATATAAAATTGGAGGCCATAATTAAAAAATTTAAAATTCAACAAATATGTAACTAGTGAACCTAAATGTACAGACAGTTGTTGTTAGCCAAGGGGACTGAAATGAAAAACCGAGAGAATCCTGTTCTTCACTCAGTCGACCTGGGCTAGTCTGCCCTGTTGTCAGTTATTTGCCTTTGCAGCAAGCATCTTCAGCTAGCTAGCTAGCTGTAGACGGGCCTAATCAATGTAGCTAACGTTAAACGTCATCTGGCATACTGGCTATCTGCCAAATGTGTTGTTGCAAAATGCACTTATTCAGATCTTCATTGAAAATAACATCACCAGAGTTAGCACAACGGCTAGCTAGCTAACTAGCAGTGACCAACTGGTTTACGAAATAACTGTCTGGTGGGTAATAAGGACATCACAGCCCCCACTGCACCTGCTCAATGTCCATTCGGTTTCCTAGCTAACGTTAGCGTAGCTAGCTAGCGTTCCTGCTAACTTAGCTAGCCATTTGGAAATAATGTCAGAGACGTGCACTAATATGCTGCAAAAATATTCAAAAATAAACATTTTACGAACCTAGGTATATGGAAAATTAGTGTTGTCCCATTAGGACGAGGCAATCCCTAGATGTAAGTGTGTTGCCTGAAACGATGACCCGATGTACAAACCCCCTACTGGGTTGGAGAACTGTCAAGAAGAACTGCCAGGATCCATGAATAACGCGAGAATGCAAATTTAGTGTTGAGATGTGACGCGTAAATATGCGACCGAGCATCTCAGAATGAACGCATACTGTAAACGCGGATCAAAGATCAGACATAATGTAGCAATAACATATAGGGCAACCCCCCCCCACACACACACACTGACCTAGAACCAGGAAATAAATTTAAAAAACTGACCTGAAACCAGCACCTACTGACCCAGAAAGACCCTCCAAGGATTTGCATTGCTATGTTGTGGGACTTCATGTCCCAACGTGCAATGTAACGCTGTAACGTCATATTTGTGCTTCTTCTTCCCGAGCCTCGGACAACTAGCTAGTAACGCTAGCAGTTAGCAAGGTATGTATGATCAAAGATCACGACAAATATTGTTAAAATTGGCAATATGTTTCATGCAATTACGTAATATATATTATATTTTAATTGTGTGATATGCATGATTAAACATTTTTGTTGATACAGAGTCCAAGCTAGCTAGTTAGCGTCAACGACATTATTAGCCCGCTTGTCTGGTTTATGGATTCCACTAGTTACCACAGTCATAAAGTCAAAATTGGCTTCATCGTAAAAATTAAATGAAACAAAAATATGTGCTTTTGGGGTTTAATTTAAGGTAAGGCACAAGGATAGCAGTGTGGTTAAGGTTTAAAATCACATTAAGAATATTATTTGTAGAAATAGGCGGGGTTTATATATATTTATCATAGCTATTAGCTTCTAACAATGACTAGCTCGTGAAAAGACAGCAAACTCGGTGTTTCATTACAAATTGCGATTAGCTAGTTATCTTATTGAATAAAACCTTCATAGACCTGGTAGTTAGCCAGCAGATCCGACCCGCTTGCTTACAGCTGCGCTACTATGGTCAGACAGGCTTCCTGTGCGTAGATAATGACCACTGAGCAGGCAGGAGATATGGCTCGGAAAATGTACCTCAATCCAGGAATGAGAAATATGTTGTACTCTGAATTGTCCCAGTATCCCTACTGTCACACCGAGAAGATTGAATGACTGCTAGTTTTTAAGTAAACTTGGAGAGGAAGAGAGAGGCCCAACTTGGGGGGGAAATCTGTCTCCTTCCAACAGGTAGTGTTTTTTTCGCCCACCAAGCAATGAGTTTTTGTATGGCGGTCAATAAGAGTGTCGAATTTGGTCAACAACAAAAATGTATGGCTTATTTGCTACGTGAGGTTTATTTGATCAAAATTTCTAATGCTTATGTTGTTACACATATATGGATATAAGTATGACACGTGACATTCCAGAGTTGTCTCGAGATTGCTATGCATATTCATGGAATGAGGCTAGTAGCATATCATCCCTCTCCATTGATGGTGCTTTCAAGACAACTGGAAACTCTGGAAAAAAACGAGGTCGTATCATGTCGTCAGTGATCTTCTGGTCGTAAAGTCGGAGCTCTAGAAAGAGGCCAGAGTTCCCAACAATTGTCAAAATAGTGTGCCTTCAAAGGGATTCGACCTCATAACCTCACGTCCCTGAATGGTCCATTGTTCCCTACTCTACCTATGAAGCTACTGGTCAGTTGAAACTTTCTGTACAAAATCCTATATACTATATTTGTAAGTACAGTGTCCAGTAGAGGTCTACACTTGAAAGTAGCTTGGAATCGAAGAAAGCACTGGAACCACAGCCAAATCAGTGGGATCTCGCATTTTGCAACACGTTTTGAAAAGGCATGTGATCAAACAAAGCTTTGTACATAAATGATGACGTTACTCTGATAAAGTGAAACATACATCAGCAGACTGCTTAATGATTTCGATGTGTGCCTCAGAGCTCCGATATAAAACGGAACATCACTACCATTATGGAATGGCAAGTTGCGTTGATCAACAAAGGAGCTAATTGGCTGACACTGCCATTTCAAAATGGCTGTGTGGCTTCTGCTACCGGGCATGAGACGAAAAGGACAGTTTTCCAGAAAAACTAGCAGTCTTTAAATCATCTGTGGAACAGTTGGGATAATGGGACAATTCGGAGTACAACTCATTTCTCATCCCTGGACTGAGGTACGTTGTCGAAGCCATATCTCGCGCAAGCTCCATGGTGTCGTACTCTTCACAGGAAGCCTGTCCAACCCTAGTGCAGCTGTAAGCAAGCGGGTCGGATCTGTTGGTTAACCTGACAGTCAGAATAGACTTGAAAAAGGATCGCCTGCTGAGTCCCCTCACCTTGGACCCTAGTGACAGACACTTGGATCCCTGTCTCAGAACGTTTCCGTTGCACTAGCGCCTACAATTAAGGCCATTTTAGGCATTAACTCAAGCTGCTTAGACACTCTACACATCAGCATGTTAATCCCTCAAGGAGTCTGATCTTTCTTTGACCTGTCTGTTTGGTAAAGTGGATATTACACCCTAACAAGTGTTGTATTTCTCACACACCATCCTACTCTTCAATTATGAGGCCTATTAGTTGAAGTTTCAGACCAGCCTCAATCCCCAAAATAGCTCTGTCATACATTAATAGTTGCCTTCAGATTTGCTTTGACACAGGTATAAGGTCTATGCTTACGCTATTTACAGTATGTCATAACTCCCTTGCTTTCTGGCATATAGGCCAGTTTCTAAACAGAGATTGTACAGTATGTATATCCGTCTAACACGAACCCACCTAGCCCAATATTGGACTAAAGGAGCCTAGCGTTATTCCTTAGTCCAAGGACCTTACGTGCTTTGTTTAAAGGCTGAATTGGCTCTGGAGGCCGTGTTCTAGAAACATAAATCCCTCTACTTTCATATCTCATCAAAATAATTTCACAAATGGAAAATACACACTGTTTTAAAACACTTTTGCAGCCGACAGTATTTTGTTTTAGTGACAACACGTTTGGTCTTCCGTTTACACACGAGATTTAGATAGCACAGGTAGTCCACTCATGTCTTTTCAGTAAACAAGTGTTGTAATATGGAAATATGGCTGTGTGGGAATCCTAACCCTATAAAAGGTGTGTATCAATTTAACATTTTATGAAAGATAAGGTCCTTATGCTTCCAAAACCAATGAGTGTTAGTGTTCAGACCGAGGGTCGCGGCTCTTAACAAAACTCCCCCCCCCCTACAGAAGACTCCTTCATCCAGTGACTTATGTGTCATGTCATGGAACTGAGAGACATGATCAAGCGCTAGAACCGACCGTGCTACTTATTTACCTACCTGTGTTTGTGCCTGTTTGACAACGCTTTTACCACATCAGAGGGTATATCTGTGACCTGTTTACGGTTCTGATAACGAATGCGTTGTTTGCATTGCCGAGCAGTGCCCAGGAAATAATACAATCTAATTGTTAAATGCTATCAAAACCAAACATGGATGTCATTGTTTTGCGCGCACACGCGCCGTTCTACTTCCTGTCTGCGACAGCATGGTGCCAGTAGTGCAAGTTTGCGTTTTGATTTTGGGGGGGGTGCATCTAACAGATGGATGTAATTCTTCATTGGGCACTGCTCAGCGACACAAACGATGCGTTTTCAATCACAATCGTCTGCCAATTACGGATATACCTTTTGTTTGTGGGAAACATGACGCCAAACAGGGACAGTCACGGGCTGGCAAATAACTTGCAAGGTGAGTACATTTTATACAGCTAGGCCAGAGTTCCACTGGCTATATGTCATTAGAACACAGTTCCACTGGGTATCTGTCATTAGAACACAGTTCCATTGGGCATCTGTCACGAGAACACAGTTCCACTGGGTATCTGTCACGAGAACACAGTTCCACTGGGTATCTGTCACTAGAACACAGTTCCACTGGGTATCTGTCACTAGAACACAGTTCCACTGGGTATCTGTCACTAGAACACAGTTCCACTCTGGTCTAGGAAATTGGCTATAAATTGGCTATCTGGCCTATTTAACATCCACACTGAAGTCAGAAGAGAAGTGAGTCATGTACATCTACTGGGTTTACTTTCAGCTTTAACCATGGTGATGAAGTCATCAGTTGAGGATGATGATGTTGGATGGGGACTGGGTGTCCCAGAGAAGATGAGGAACAATGCAAACTGGGTGGACGTTACACATGACTTCAAAGAGGCATGCAAAGGTACAAGGTGTGTGTGTGTGTGTGTGTGTGTGTGTGTGTGTGTGCAGTACAGCAATTCCTAATGTATACCCAGTGTTTTCAGCTCTGTGGGAATTTGGTGCCACCAGTCTGAAATGCAAGCTGGATGGCACAGGTTAAGATGCCCTGCTGACCCCACTGACATCAATGCATGACTAATTCAATTTAAGTAGAAGTTAAGATTCACCCTTTGTTCCTGTGTACCTCTTCAGACAGTACATGCTGGTGTTACACTGTACTACTGTAACACAAATACTGCTCTGGCTTTCATCCCTATAGTTCAGATGACTGAGTACATTTGCATTTGTTTTCTCTGTATTTGCAGAGCTCAACCTTGGGGAGTTGCTCCATGACAAATTGTGAGTATGAGTGTTTGTTTGTTTCAGACACTGTTCTAATCAACCATTAGTGAAATACTTAATTGCTTGCAGTCTGTCTCATTACTGAATACTGGGTATCTATCACTAGACAACACGCACACTTTAGGTCTTTCTAATGGCACGTTTTTCAGCAGGTTTGGCCTGTTTGAGGCTATGTCCGCCATTGAGATGATGGACCCCAAGATGGACGCCGGGATGATTGGCAACCAGGTCAACAGGAAAGTCCTCAGCTTTGAACAGGCAGTCAAGGTATGGCGCTGATTCCTAGAGTTTTGGACTGTGAAATGAAAACGATGGTGTTATGTTGAGCCTTTAGTGAGGTGCATTGTAGTCCACAAAGACTCTAACCCCCTCCCTTTCGTATCCTCTCTCTCATCCTGTCTTGTCTCTAGGATGGTTCCATCAGAGTGAGGGACCTCAGTCTTCCAGAGCTGATTGGGATCATGGACACCTGTTTCTGCTGCTTGGTCAGTTTTATTGCCTTATCAATAACAAACTGAATCAGCAAATGATGCATAATTAATTACCAATCAAAACGTGTGTGTGTGCGTGTGTGTGTGTGTGTGTGTGTGTGTGTGTGTGTAGATCACCTGGCTGGAGGGTCACTCCCTTGCCCAGACGGTGTTCACCTGCCTGTACGTCCACAACCCCGACCTCATCGAGGACCCGGCCCTCAAGGCCTTCGCTCTGGGCATCCTCAAGGTGTGTGACATCGCCCGCGAGAAAGTCAACAAAGCCGCAGTGTTCGAGGAGGTAAGCCACTTGATCCCTTTGGGCTTTTGCATACACACAGTCACGCCAATGGCCATAAAAATTGGTAAAACGGCACCAACAGATCTGGGACTAGGATAACGCACACTGTCTCTCTATCTCCTACAATCCTGTCTATGGGACACAGTTAGGCTTGCAAAATTCCCGGGAACTTTCAATGAATTCCCTGGTTTTCCAGAAGTCCTGGTTGGAGGTTTCCTGGAATCAGAAGGGAATTTATTGAAAGTTCCTGGAGTTTTGCGACCCGCTGTTCCCTCCTACGTGTTCTGACCTGAAACAACGCCTTGTTGTAATATTCACGATCCTGCTCTGTCTCCAGGAGGATTTCCAGGCCATGACGTATGGCTTCAAGATGGCCAACAATGTGACAGATTTACGGGTGACAGGTGATGTTCATGTGACGAGCTTAGTCAGTGTTGTGGTTCATGTATGGCATTGGCGGTATACAATATATATGTGTAGTGTGTGTGTAGTGTGTGTGTGTGTGTACTAAATGAACCTTCTACCAACAGGTATGCTAAAGGATGTGGAGGAAGAGTTACAGAGGAGAGTTAAGGTACAGTACTTTCACACTACTTACTACGTACCACCAACAGAGCTGCACAGCTCATCCGTGACAAGTTATCTCCTCTTCCTCTCTCTCTCTCTCCTTTCCCTCTCCCTCTCATTCCCTCTCTTTCTCTCCGGTAGAGCACACGCAGTCGCCAGGGCGAGCAGCGGAACCCAGGGGTGGAGTTGGAAGTAAGACTGTCACTCTCTCCCTATGGATATATTCACCAGTCCACCTTATCGTCTCTCCCGTCTAATGGCTTTAAATCGACCCCTAACCCTCATGCCCTATGTACTGTAGAGCTAAGAGGCTTTTGATAGGTCTAAGCAATATGGTCAAAATCCCACCTAGTTTATCAGAGGGAAACTTATAGCCTTATCTATACACCTATCAAATAATGTCAGCGTGCATAGGGTGTAGTGTAGCGTCTAGGGGTTGATTTGGGCTTCGGCATATATCCCATGCCTTCTGCCATGCCCAGTCCACCAGAGCTAAGAGTGAGGCAGCCTTTCAGTGAGACAAGCCTGGAATGTGCAGCCGCTTCTCAAAATAAAAGGAATGAACATTGCACGACAGAGCTAAATCTGTGTGTCCCCAGGGTCGACAAAGATATATTGTGTGTTTTTGCGATTGCGTGTGTGACTTAACCTTTTCCTATGCCTTTCTCAGCATCAGCAATGGATAGCACTTTTCAGTAGGATCAAGTTTACACGTCTTCTACTGACTGCGCTGATCGCCTTCACTAAGAAAGAGGTAACACACACATTTAGCTTCACTAAGAAAGAGGTAACACACACATTTAGCTTAGCTTCACTAAGAAAGAGGTAACACACAAGTTTAGCTTCACTAAGAGGTAACACACACATTTAGCTTAGCTTCACTAAGAAAGAGGTAACACACACATTCAGCTTAGCTTCACTAAGAAAGAGGTAACACACACATTTAGCTTAGCTTCACTAAGAAAAAGGTAACACGCACGTTTAGCTTCACTAAGAGGTAACACACATTCAGCTTAGCTTCACTAAGAAAGAGGTAACACACACATTTAGCTTCACTAAGAAAGAGGTAACACACACATTTAGCTTCACTAAGAAAGAGGTAACACACACATTTAGATTAGCTTCACTAAGAAAGAGGTAACACACACATTTAGATTAGCTTCACTAAGAAAGAGGTAACACACACATTTAGCTTCACTAAGAAAGAGGTAACACACACATTTAGCTTAGCTTCACTAAGAAAGAGGTAACACACACATTCAGCTTAGCTTCACTAAGAAAGAGGTAACACACACATTTAGCTTAGCTTCACTAAGAAAGAGGTAGCACACACATTTAGCTTAGCTTCACTAAGAAAGAGGTAACACACACATTTAGCTTCACTAAGAAAGAGGCAACACACACATTCAGCTTAGCTTCACTAAGAAAGAGGTAACACACACATTTAGCTCGGCTTCACTAAGAAAGAGGATCATGTGCATACCGGTAAGCCGATTTGATTTTTGATTGGGCGTGTAATTGGTTGACTGATGCGTGTGATGTCATGTTGGCTCTGTCAGACCAGCTCAGTGAGCGAAGCCCAGAAACTCATGCAGCAGGCAGCAGATCTCCTCCCAGCCCTCCACTCTAGCATCGAGCATGGCATTCAGTACCAGAACGATACTACTAAAGGAGGTAACACGCGCACACACACTCCACTATGGCACCTAGGCCCAATGTGTCCGTCACTACCGTAAGAGGCAATGTTACACTCATTGGAGAACCTCTGACCACAATTTAGCCACTCACAGTTCTGACCCCCCTCCCCCCCGCATTCCAGATCAACCGATCATGATGGGTTTTGAACCGCTGGTGAACCAGAGACTGCTGCCCCCCACCTTCCCCCGCTATGCCAAGATCCTCAAGAGGGAGGAGATGGTCAACTACTTCAGCAAGCTCATCGACCGCATCAAGACCGTGTGCGAGGTCATCAACACAACTAACCTACATGGAATTCTGGTACTACGTCTGTAAATACTACAACAATAATTAGAATACTACATTCTGACAGTACTTCTGTAATGGTCTGCCTGTTAGTACATGTGCTAAAGGTTTATAGTAATGTTTTAACGTTCTGCTTTCAGGACTTTTTCTGCGAGTTCAGTGAGCAGTCCCCTTGCGTCCTCTCCAGGTCTCTGCTGCAGGTAAGCAACATTCTCCCTCGTGATTGGTGCATCTGGACAATTCTCTCCTCTGATTGGTCCTGTTCTGATGAATCCCCTCCCTGTCTCTAGACAACGTTCCTGATAGATAATAAGAAAGTGTTTGGGACCCAACCAATGCAGGACTTGATCAAAGATGCTCTGAGGTACTTTGTCAGCCCGCCGGTGCTCTCCTCCAAGTAAGTCATTGAGGATTGGAGCGTTTCTTTCTATGGCCCAACCTTCAAATGCTTTAGAAATGCATCCTTCCTACCTTCCTTGAAGTCATAAGAGATCTGAATTGGTTGGAGTGGTGTTTAAAATGGTCGCAATGTTGCTTTCACCTATCAAAACACCACAAAGGAAGGAAGGATATGTATGTCTGAGGTATTCGAACAGGGCCTACGAGTTTGTGTTCAAGCTCTATCTCTAGAACTGACTGATCCATGCGTTGCCTCTGCAGGTGCTGCCTGCATAATAACCACCAGGCCAAGGACTACATTGACTCCTTTGTCACACACTGCTCAAGGGTAAGTCACCTGGCTGTGTTCCAAGACCTCTTTTCTCTATATTAATGCCACAATCCTTCATTTGTGTGTGTGTCCCCCCCCCAGACCGAACGGCATCCCTGCCACTTGGTTAGCTATGAAGCTGGGGGAAAATGTAACCACTCAAAATTCATAGATGGAGCCGTGGCTCTGACTATCAACGTGATAGTTTTAAACATATTCTGAAGCTATTATAGGCTTACACTTCTTCTTTTTTCAAACAATGGACTGAAACGACCTTGTTCGGTTTCCCTGCAGCCCTTTTGCAGTCTCATCCAAATCCACGGACACAACCGCGCTCGGCAGAGAGACAAACTAGGCCACATCCTGGAGGAGTTTGCCACACTGCAGGATGAGGTGTGTGTGTCTGGGTGGGTGTCTGGGTGGTTGTGTGTGTGTCTGGGTGGTTGTGTCTGTGTCTGGGTGGTTGTGTGTGTGTCTGGGTGGTTGTGTATGTGTCTGGGTGGTTGTGTATGTGTCTGGGTGGGTGGGTGGGTGGTTGTGTATGTGTCTGGGTGGGTGGGTGTGTGTGTGTGTGTGTCTGGGTGGGTGGGTGTGTGTGTGTGTGTCTGGGTGTGGGTGTGTGTGTGTGAGAGCGAGAGCCAGCGTTTGCGTACGCATTGCTGTTTAGTGACGTGAGTGATCTAAAAGTGTGTGTGTGTGTGTGTGAGTGAGCGCGCGCTCGACTGCATGTCGCTGTTCTCCTGCGGTTGACTTATGGGACTGATGCGGCGGCAACCCCTGCAGGCAGAGAAGGTGGACGCGGCGCTGCACAGCCTGCTGATGAAGCTGGAGCCCCAGAGACAGCACCTGGCCTGCCTGGGCACCTGGATCCTCTACCACAACCTGCGCATCATGATCCAGTACCTGCTCAGCGGCTTCGAGCTGGAACTCTACAGCATGCACGAGTACTACTACATCTACTGGTGAGGAGTGGGCGCCCACGTGTGTTCCAAAGGGCGTGTTCCATGTGTACACTTGCCTGAGAGAGGTGTGTGTGTGTGTGTGTAGGTATCTGTCAGAGTTCCTGTACGCGTGGCTCATGTCCACACTGAGTCGGGCGGACAGCTCTCAGGTGGCTGAGGAGCGCCTCCTGGAGGAGCAGCAGAAAGGGCGCAGCAGCAAGAAAACCAAGAAGAAGAAGAAAGGCCAAGGGGGTCAGGATCAAGTCGTACATTTATTTGCATTGCACTGAATACATCTGGGAGTACACCGCCCACCCCCAACCATAACTTAACCTCAATAAGAATGTGTTTGCGCCTGCAGCTCGCCCCCTCAGCAGAGAAATCACCATGAGCCAAGCCTACCAAAACATGTGTGCTGGCATGTACAAGGTAAGTGTGCGCACACCCACAAACTTGTCCTACACATGTTATGCGTCCTCTGCCCTGGCTCAGTTGTAGTCCTGTTTTCTATCCAGACAGCATAAACACACACACACACACTGAATTCCTGTCTCTGGTGCAGACTATGATCGCCCTGGATATGGACAGGAAGGTGCGGAAGCCGCAGTTTGAGTTGGACAGCGAGCAGGTGCGCTACGAGCACCGCTTTGCCCCCTTCAACAGCGTGGTCACGCCACCGCCAGTCCATTACATCCAGTTCAAGGTAACGTAGTGTGTCACCAACCATCGCTAGCTAGGATTGTGCGCTTGCATTTTCATGTGTCTGCAGGGCATTCCAGGTCAACATAATTGCAGACGCTGCAACGAATTTCAGGAATGACATGTTATAGTGGAGATATAAAAAAATATATAATTTGTATCGTGACCCGTTTCTCTCCGTGTGTGTCGGCTGTAGGAGATGTCCGATCTGAAGAAGTACAGTCCTCCTCCCAAGTCAGCTGACCTCTACATGGCGGCAAGCAAACACTTCCAGCAAGCCAAACTCATCCTGGAGAACGTCCCCACCCCCGACCCAGAGGTCAGCAAACCCAGCAGTAGTAAAATAGATTGTGCCTCCTGTTTGTGGGTCTGAATTGCCTCTTTTAATTTGCTGATTGTTGCAGGTGAATCGGATCCTAAAAGTTGCCAAACCCAACATTGTGGTCATGAAGCTACTTGCCGGGGGGCACAAGGAGACAAAGGTAACAACACATCATAATGCACTGAGCAAAACGTAAACAAAGTATTTGGGGAATTTAAACATTTCTGGGGCATTGTTGTTGTTTGGTGATAAGGAAAATGGTATTCCCCATCTCTAGGTACTGCCAGAGTTTGATTTCTCTGCTCACAAGTACTTCCCTGTGGTCAGGATCATCTGAATCCAAGCCCTGAGTTTACTATGACAACTCAAACCCAGTACACTCCTCCCTGACCCAAGTGTGGCGTGTGAGCCCAAAACGGAGACCAACTCAACAATATTCTCGTCTGTGTTACTCTATGTCACTCTGGTAGGACAGAGACAGCAACATTGTTATATATGTCCCATTATGGCACCTGAAATCATGGCCATCTCCATTTTGAAGTAGTCCATTTTCTTCTACTCCTATGAGTTGGTAAACAAACTTAAAGGTTGCATACTGCCACCTATGGTGTGTTGTTTAAATGGGTATAAAGCCAGATTTACTGCCACCTGCAGTTATGGTGGCAGTAATATAATTATAATAGTTATATAATTAGTTATATAATTCATTGGCTGATCCCTCCTGATGACCTGGATGGAATTATGTTATCCTTCCTTAACCCATAGGAAGTCTCACCCAGTTGACTACTTCAAAATGGTGGAAGTCCTCAGTTGCACTGCCCTTGCTAAAACAGGATTTTGGGCCCTAGAGTCCTCTACGTCTGTGGCATTGACCCACAAAGGACTACAAATACCAGACATCCCAGAGGACGGACAAAACTACATCCTCCACAATTCCCAACACAAATTTGACTATGGTATTACAATTATTTATTTTTTGTAATCTCTGTCATACACTTCCTCAATAAAAACGTGTGATTATTTAACATTTCAGAAAATGTGTTCATTCACTGTTCAGTAAGCAACAAATACATTGAAACAATTTAACGGCGACAAAAGTCCATTGTACAAAACGAAAAACCTATCCACAAGTGAAAAATATTCAACCATAATTTCCATTTGGATGAGTCTGCTATATAAAAAAATATATAAAACGTTTGTATTTGAAACATTTATAGTAGTGGGTCTGCCAGGTACACCAAAGATGCACAGAGGAGACTTTTTTAAATCATCAATATTCAGAAAAAGAAACCATATTAAAATAGTTATGGTGTGAGCAGGACACAAGATGGTCAAAGCTCGAATGATCCCTGCAAACATTTCAAATGATACAACAAAAACCTCATTACATTTTTCTAGTTTACATTTTGTCATACAGCCCTGTTACCCAATTGCGAGTTACTTCAGAGAGTACAGTATGAAATTAAACTATTTTTCCTTCTTTGTTTACCCATCTACCAATAGGTGTCCTTTGCAAGGACTTGGAAATCCTCCCTGGTCTTTGTGGTTGAAATTCACTACTCGACTGAGAGACCTGACAGATACAGTGGGGCAAAAAAGTATTTAGTCAGCCACCAATTGTGCACGTTCTCCCACTTAAAAAGATGAGAGAGGCCTGTAAGTTTCATCATAGGTACACTTCAACTATGACAGACAAAAATGAGAGAAAAAAATCCAGAAAATCACATTGTAGGATTTTTTATGAATTTATTTGGAAATTATGGTGGAATACTCAGTAGGGTCTGCGGAATCCATGAATGGTGTCATGTCATGGAGTGTAGCTGGTCATTTACTCTGCCCAGCAGGCTGTTCTACACAACCCCACCTGAAAAACTGAACGTATTTGGTTAGTAGAACCCCAACTGACTATTTTCCATCCCAGTTTATTTAAGACAGAAATTCATATTTTCTCTTAACCAGTGTGTGGTCTTGCAATAACTAAAATATAACATTATATTAATATGCTTTTGGGCCACATATTTGGAGAAAGGCCGACAACATAACATTCTAAAATGTTAACTGTCCATGGTTCTGTATCTCACTGTTCAAATGTCAACATAAAGCTTCCTATGACCTAACCTTTTGTTCAAACTCACCTGTTTTTGTTTTCTAGGGACTCTAGTGAGTAGACTGGACTCTGGTTTTATGGACACAAAATCGATCATTTCTAATTATATTTGTATCATATAGTGTCCAGGCACCCCGTTTTAAGCTCTTTGACCACAGAAAAAGTCCCGCAACACTCTGTATTATTCAGAGCCTCGTGAATTGACACCATATATAGATTCTACAGACCCTACTGAGTACTCCCCACCCCACTTTTATGGGACAAAGAATAGTTTTTTTTTCTTTATAAGCCCATAGTAATACATATATATACAAAAAGAAACTACATTTTAATGCCTATTCCACCCATGCTCTACCAAGGTTTTCCAGCACACAGCTTTGACCGAGTGCAGTAGCTATGTTAGTATTGTACTTCAAACTACAGTAACTTCTTTAAACAAACTAATTCATACTCTTAGAGGACATGCTTCCACAATCATTTGATTTGTACCGCATACAAGTATTGGATTCTTCGCACACCACAGTAAGATATTATCCCATTACACTACCTTTTCATGCTTTTTAAAATAAAAATAATGGAAGATTTGATTTATACTTACAATACCATCAGGCTTGATTTAACTGTTTTGTCTTCTAGTACTGTGGTGCATGGCTGTATTTCCTTAAACCTTTATTTTAGCAAAACATGTAAGTTAAAAAATATTATAATAACATCCTTTTGGTCTAGACACTCGAATGTATTTGTCCTCTTGCTCAGTTGTGCACCGGGGCCTCCCACTCCTCTTTCTATTCTGGTTAGAGCTAGTTTGCGCTGGCTGTTCTGTGAAGGGAGTAGTGCACAGCGTTGTACGAGATCTTCAGTTTCTTAGCAATTTCTCGCATGGAATAGCCTTCATTTCTCAGAACAAGAATAAACCGACGAGTAGCAGAAGAAAGTTCTTTTTATGGACATTTGAGCCTGTAATCAAACCCACAAATGCTGATGTTCTAGATACTCAACTAGTCTAAAGAAGACCAGTTTTATTGCTTTCCTAAATCAGGACAACATTTTTCAGCTTTGCTAACATAATTGCAAAAGGGTTTTCTAATAATCAATTAGCCTTTTAAAATGATAAACTTGGATTAGCTAACACAACGTGCTATTGGAACACAGGGATGGTTGCTGATAATGGGTCTCTACGTCTATGTACAGTTGAAGACGGAAGTTTACATACACCTTAGCCAAATACATTTAAACTCAGTTTTTCACAATTCCTGACATTTAATCCTGGTAACAAATCCCTTTCTTAGGTCAGTTAGATCACCACTTTATTTTAAGAATGTGAAATGTCAGAATAATAGAGAGAATTCTTTATTTCAGCTTTTACTTCTTTCATCACATTCCCAGTGGGTCAGAAGTTTACATACACTCAATTAGTATTTTGTAGCATTGCCTTTAAATTATTTAACTTGGGTCAAACTTTTCAGGGAGCCTTCCACAAGCTTCCCACAATAAATTGGGTGAATTTTGGCCCATTCCTCCTGACAAAGCTGGTGTAACTGAGTCAGGTTTATAGGCCTCCTTACTCGCACATGCTTTTTCAGTTCTCCCCACAAACTTTCTATAGGATTAAGGTAAGGGCTTTGTGATGGCCACTCCAATGCCTTCACTTTGTTGTCCTTGAGACATTTTGCCACTACATTGGAAGTATGGTTGGCGTCATTGTCCATTTGGAAGATTGATTTGCGACCAAGCTTTAACTTCCTGACTAATGTCTTGAGATGTTGCTTCAATATATCCACATAATTGTTCTTCCTCATGATACCATCTATTTTGTAAATGCACCAGTCCCTCCTGCAGCAAAGCACCCCCACAACATGATGCTGCCACGCCCGTGCTTCATGGTTGGGATGGTGTTCTTTGACTTGCAAGCCTCCCCCTTTCTCCTCCAAACATAATGATGGTCATTATGGCAGTTCTATTTTTGTTTCATCAGACCAGAAGACATTTCTCCAAAAAGTATAATCTTTGTCCCCATGTGCAGTTGCACCATCTATTTTGTAAATGCACCAGTCCCTCCTGCAGCAAAGCACCCCCACAACATGATGCTGCCACCCCCGTGCTTCATGGTTGGGATGGTGTTCTTTGACTTGCAAGCCTCCCCCTTTCTCCTCCAAACATAATGATGGTCATTATGGCAGTTCTATTTTTGTTTCATCAGACCAGAAGACATTTCTCCAAAAAGTATGATCTTTGTCCCCATGTGCAGTTGCAAACAGTAGTCTGGCTTTTTTATGGAGGTTTTTCACTTTTCGCACCAAAGTACGTTCATCTCTAGGAGACAGAACGCGTCTCCTTCCTGAGCGGTATGACGGCTGCGTGGTCCCATGGTGTTTATACTTGTGTACTATTGTTTGTACAGATGAACATGGTACCTTCAGGCGTTTGGAAATTGCTCCCAAGGATGAACCAGACTTGTGGAGGTCTACAATTTCTTTTCTGAGATCTTGGCTGATTTCTTTAGATTTTCTAATGATGTCAAGCAAAGATACACAGAGTTTGAAGGTAGACCTTGAAATACATCCACGGGTACACCTCCAATTGACAAAAATTATGTCAATTAGCCTATCAGAAGTTTCTAAAGCCATGACATTTTCTGGAATTTTCCAAGCTGTTTAAAGGCACAGTCAACTTAGTGTATGTAAACTTCTTACCCACTGGAATCGTGATACAGTGAATTATAAGTGAAATAATCTGTTTGTAAGCAATTGTTGGACAAATGACTTGTGTCATGCACTAATAGATGTGCTAACTGACTTGCCAAAACTATAGTTTGTTAACAATAAATTTGTGGAGTGGTTGAAAAAAATAGTTTTAATGACTCCAGCCTAAGTATGTAAACCTCCGACTTCAAATGTAGATATTCCATTCAAAAGCAGCTGTTTCCAGCTACAATAATAATTTACAACATTAACAATGTCTACACTGTATTTCTGATCAATTTTGTTATTTTAATGGACAAAAAAAATGTGCTTTTCTTTCAAAAACAAGGACATTTCTAAGCGATCCCAAACTTTGACGGTAGTGTGTAATATATATTAAGTACCAGTCAGTTTGGACACACCTACTCAGTCAAGGGTTTTTCTTTATTTTTACTATTTTCTACATCATAGAATAATAGTGAAGACATCAAAACTATGAAATAACACATGGAATCATGTAGTAACCAAAAAAAAGTGTTACACAAATCAAACTATATTTTATTTTTGAGATTCTTCAAAGTGGCCACCCTTTGCCTTGATGACATTCTCTCAACCAATGTGATTTTATCTGTGGCCAAAGACCTTCACCCTTCTCAGATGGGCACTTCTAATGTAAATCTATGACAGTACCCAAGGGTCTTTTAATTTTCATGCTCTCCCCGTAGATGTTGCAGTAATGTAGTGTCCCCATTAGTGACGGAACACTGAGCCAATCACAGCACAACTAGAGAATGTGACCAACCCCTATGCGCCATATTTTCTGCTGGCTGCCCCACCACCACAGAAAGCACTGATCTAGACTCAAACACCTGCATTTTGGAACTGCCTTACTCAAGAAAGCAAAAAAGAGACTGTATGCGGCTTTACTAACAAAATTATTATTTATTTTTTAAACATTTGCAAACGGATATGTGACACGTATTAATGTCAAAATAACATGCAAACATTTGTATTTAAAAAAAATGTAATACCACCAATAAAAAATATGTTTTGATACGGTGTGCCCTTATAAACAAGACCCTGGATTCAAGCTCAAGGAAAGATCCTGAATAACTGACTTGAAATAGGGTCAATGAGAGACTGAATGTGTCCCCTAACCTTTGACCCAGAGGTCCTCAGCAAGCTCCTGTGCAAAGGCGGCCGCCCCTTTGTCTCCCACCACCAGGGTGTTGCAGTTGAGAGTGACCCAGCGGGGGCCTCCCATGCCCTCAAATTCAGGCCTTCAGTACCTCTGAGACACGGCCTAGGCTGCAGTGCAGGGGAGAGGTCAGTCGACGGGAGCTCACACATAACCCAATACCACACAATAAGGATGCATGAGTCTGCCCATGCAATTGTTGAATGTGTAATCAATTCAATACAGATCTTTGAGTATGTCATACTCGCCATCACCATTAGAGGGAAACAGAGCTCTGGTAGATAGCTGAACATTAGAAAACACAAATGAGAGAAAACACAAACAGATAATGTAAACACATTGATGTAGCTTTAACACAATGAACCAAGTAAAATGTACCATTGGCTAAACCCTGGTGAGTAACAACAAACGAGTGTTAGTGGGTGCACTGCGGAAACTTGGGTTGGTTCAGGTGAATGTGCCTCTGCAACTTGCTACCTTGCTGAAAGTGAGAAAGTCGATCTCTCTCAATGGAAGACCATGGAGTTGGGGGGTAATTGAGGTTTGGTTAAGCTGTCAGACACTCAGGGTGCCTTACAGTATTCTCCTTGAAGCGGATGGCTAGAATCTTCTTCCTATAGTCCAACCTGTAGTCATTCATTTTCCAGACAGAGATCGCACAAGGAATTAGGACAGGTTATGAGGCAAGGGGCTCCTACTTAAAGTTTCAAGTGGGTTAGCCTACTTGATGCTTACCTGGCTCTCCGACACCGAGTCTGTTTTGGTAGCTGCTGCTGACTGTGAAATGGTGTAGCTGTTAATTGACAGTCAGAGATTTGTCAGTTTGAGCCGATCCCCGTTGAAGTCAAGCATCCCTTGACTCAGGTTTGCCTTGACTGCTGGCAACGGGGCTGAGTCCTGCATAGCGCACACATCATAACAAGCCTCGAAGTCCTGGGCATCTCTGCACTGAATTTGGACAGTGTCTAACGTTTCCAATCTTGTGGCAGGAAAAACAGCACACATTTAAGTATGCAATATGGAGGACGTTGTATGCATCAAATTGTGGCTTAAATGTTTTTATATGATATTATATAGCTAATATGAATAAATTGTATCTCATTAAACTACATAAATCCTTCGTTTTAGGCAAACAATGCTTTTTCTCATGTAATGAGTGTAGGGAGCTCAGATGTGTAGCTTTCTGTCCAATTAGACACTTTCTGGACAATATTTCTGTCCATTGGGGGACACCTTTTGTCTCCAGAGCGCCCAGAGACAAAAGTTTCTTATAGACTCTTTTAGCTGCTAGCTAGCTTCACTTCAAAAGTAGCTAACTAGTCTATGTTGAGTTCTGATTTGGTTCGGTCTGAACTGGCCTTGATTTCAACGTCCACAGACGTTCGGTCCAGACTGGCCTATATTTGGCCCAAACATAGACGTATATGATTGGTTTAGATTTGATCCGAAACATAGATGTCTGTGATTGGTTCAAATTTGGTCCGGACCAGACCAAATCTGAACCAATCATAGACATCTATGTTTCACAAGTTTGGACAGTACTGCACCATACAGTAGAAGCACAGTACAATATGGTAAAGTAAAGAAAAATATAGTTCAGTAGAGTACAGCACAGTGTATTGTATTGTAGCCTACTTTACACTACTGAACTAAAGTGTGGTCTGTTGGTTTATTCTGTAGGTTGGGCTACTTTTAAAAAATCATCGCTGCCAGTTTGAAAAAGCTAACATAAGTGCATGTGACAGATGGGAGCAACAATAAATATTATGTTGCAATCTTCGAAGGAATTAATATTGTGATATAATGATTACTTAATTGAGAATATACAGTAGGTGAGAGTGAAATTTGACCATAGAATCAATGACAAAAAAAGTACATTTCAAAGTCTGTAAATTAAGTATTTTAAACTTTCATTCAGAATTTTTTTTTTTTTTTACTGATTTCAACATCCAACTTTAGTTCAGAACCGAAACATTTCCTGAAAATACGTATTTAACGTCTGGAAAATATGTATTTTCAACGTTCGTAAAATACGACTTTTCGACGCCCGGAAAATACATATTTTCAATATCCATATAAGATGTATTTATGACATCAAGAAAAAACATTTCACGTCCGGAAAATATGCATTTTCACCTTTCATTCAGCTCCAAAAATGGGAAAGACGTCTAAAATACTTTCAAAGCCATTTTGCTTACTGGGTACAAACCAACTGCACAGCCTGGTCTCATAGACTAGACGTAACAGAGTACATGTAAATCCGGGACACTCAAATTAGTATGATATGTTACATTTGATATTGTTAAATAAGACAGCCGATTACGTAAATCAAGGGTGGGCTTATAACACTAATGTCTATTAACCCAAGTTGCGAGTTCGAAACTCATCACAGAAAATGTTAGCTAATTGGCAACTTTTCAACTACTTACTACTTTTTTTGCTAATTTGTAACTACTTAGCATGTTAGCTAACCCATCCGATAACCCTTTTAGGTAACCCTTCCCCTAATCCAGTGGTGGGCCGTCAGGGCCAGCAAGGCCTTCTCTGCTGGCCTAAACATCATCAGAATATAATTTTCTTTTAAATATATTTTCCCACAAATATGTATTAAATTATTCCCCAGAGTAAGAGTTACACTCTTCATTTCATAGCGTTCCTCTTGGTTGCACTGCTTCCAGCCCCAGGTTGAGATTTGGAGGGCTGGTCTTTATGTTAGATATTTTATCCCATCATATTCAGCCATCATGTGTTGCCAGGGGTCTAAAATCTGCCCTCAGGCCTTCAGAATCAACAGTGCGGGCGCTTGTAGCTTAAAGTGAATGGAAATTAAAATTGTGTCAACCAATCAGCTTTAGAGTTGGCTATTGTACGCCTGCTGGCTGGCTCCAGTGTTACACAGGAGCCAGCTAGCAGGCATAGTGCCTGCACGTCTTTTGATTGGATTACCAATATTGAGAGGCAGGTCCTATATGGGCAGGTCTCAGAACTAGGAAACTGAAATTGATCAACGCGTACTACTAAGCTGTTTTTCAACCCACAATGGCGGAAGGAGAAGATATCGATTTGGTCGAGGATATAATTATAACGCCATTCTCAAGACAAACTTTTCAAGAAAAGTTAGACATTGTCAGGAGAGGGAGACGCCGACGCTACAAAGCCTGTCACAGGCGGGAAAGGGGTTTGTTTGCCACTTTCAATTATGGGCGCTATCAATGACTCACAGGCTCCGAGAAGCACTGCAAACTGTACTGCTGGGAATGCCTATTATTTGCAAGTGATCAATTTGGTGTTTGGAGCCACACTGGCTTTGCAAACCTGAGTTGTCTAACCAAGGCAGCAACGAGACACCAAAGTACAGCTGGGCACTTACAAACAATGGTGCTTTTGAAAACTTTTGGGGACACCCGAGTGGCTCTACAGCTCAAGAACAAGCGCGCGGGGCAACGAAGCTGCACAATGAAAAGGTATTGTACTCTTCCCCTGCAATTCTCTGAATAAAAATGTCAATTTCAAGGTGACGCAACGCCTGGTTATACTGCGTTTCTGTCTAAATGTATAGTGTCTAGAGCCATGGCATCATAATGATGGTAATAAGAGGTGTATTAATTCGGGTGGGACTGTGTAGGACTTCACTGAAGGCCCAGGCCCCAGAACCACGGCACGCTACTGCCCTAATCCTATAACCTAATTCCTAAACTTAACCCTAACCCCTAGCCTAGCTAACATTAGTCACCTAGCTGACATTAGCAACAACTAATTAGAATTCGTAACATACCATACAAATTGTAATTCATAACATATCATATGAAATGGATGATGGCCATCCACAAATTAATACATGCCATTCAAAATGTATTATATGATACTAAATGGTCCATTTTGAGTACAACACACCTAAATTGTTTTACTATCATTTACTGCAGGGCTGCCCAGCAACCCTTTTCCTGGAGATCTACCGTCCTGTGGGTTCAGTCTAACCCTAATTTAGCACACCTGTCTGGGTGTATTCACTTGGAACCAAACAGAAGCAAACAGTACAACCCACTTGAATCTTCCCAAAAGAAACGCATCTTTTTGTTGCAAAACGTTTTCTATTTGCAACTGTTTGCTATACAGTTTGGACTAATGATTACACCCCAGATTGTATGTATAGGCCTAAACTGCTCACCAAGACCAAATAAAATCAAATTTATTTATATAGCCCTTCGTACATCAGCTGATATCTCAAAGTGCTGTACAGAAACCCAGCCTAAAACCCCAAACAGCAAGCAATGCAGGTGTAGAAGCACGGTGGCTAGGAAAAACTCCCTAGAAAGGCTAAAACCTAGGAAGAAACCTAGAGAGGAACCAGGCTATGTGGGGTGGCCAGTCCTCTTCTGGCTGTGCCGGGTGGAGATTATAACAGAACATGGCCAAGATGTTCAAATGTTCATAAATGACCAGCGTGGTCGAATAATAATAATAATAATAATAAGTCAGAACAGTTGAAACTGAAGCAGCAGCACGGTCAGGTGGACTGGGGACAGCAAGGAGTCATCATGTCAGGTAGTCCTGGGGCATGGTGCTAGGGCTCAGGTCAGTTGAAACTGGAGCAGCAGACCTAGCTGAATCAGGTATGCTAACTTAATCCAACATTGGACAAAAAAACCTACAGGATGGTAGATCTCCAGGAAGAGGGTTACGCTGCCCTGTAGGTCTTACATTGGAACAGGTCTTTACTGGAACTGAATCCTGTCACCTGGGTTTATTTTCAGTGTAACACACCCTTACTACCATCATTTACTGGAACACGGCGGGCTAAAGACCGTAGAAACCAACGTTTTCAGGAAATGAATTAACAACGCCAATCACAATTTATAGCTTAGTTCATAGCTACCATAAAAATTCCCCTTATCATTGCTCTATGTCACGTAACGTTCCTTGGTGAAAGCATAGGGGACGGGACAGTATATAAAGAGCGGAGCAACCTCTACTCCACTCATCACTCCATCACTGGCCGACCTGAGAAAATACTACCTGTGACTTGCCTACGACTAGTTAACCAGCAAAATCACCATGAAGGTCCTGAGCATCTCTGTATTACTCTGTGTGGCCTTGACTCTAAGGGAAGCAGCAGGGCAGCAGCAGGCTGTGGCAGTGGAACAACTAAGCATTGTTCCAGTTCTAGAGGAGGCTAAAGAGACTGGGCCACTGAAGCCACTGGGTGACGCTCCAATGGAGACCATAGTAGAACTGGTAGAAAACAAAGTAGAGCTTGCTCTACCTGAAGAAGGGGAAGCTGAGGCTGATGCTCTTGCGCTGGTCCAAGCACCAGGGATAAGGTTGTTGTACTGCCCTGATGGTTGGTACCAACATCAGTCGCGCTGTTTCCTCTTTGTGAACTCATACTTGCCGTGGCACAACGCAGAGGAACACTGCAACACTCTGCATGCAAACCTGGCCTCCGTTCAGAACCCCCGACAGTATCGCTTCCTGCAGCAGTTAACGACAATGGCCAACCGGCACAGCGCGTGGATCGGTGGATTCCATCTCCAAGACAGGTGGCTGTGGATCGACCGTGTAGGATTCTACTACGAAAACTGGTACACACACCTTGATGTGGACCGCAACGCTTGCATCCATCTGCGCACCTCAGTGGGCTGGTCAAATGCTCACTGTGGCACAGGTCTCCCATTCATCTGTGTGAAAATGTCCTGTTAGTCAAGATTGTGCTTCCTGCCAGCAGCATGATTTCAGTACGAGAAAGAATTGTTAGTTGGTTCATGTTATTTCTAACTGCTTTCAGCATTTTAGCGTAATGAATCCAGGCTGCATCACATCCGGCCGTGATTGGGAGTCCTATAGTGAGGCGCACAATTTGCCCTGTCGTCCGGGTTTGGCCGGGGTAGGCCGCCATTGTAAATGACAATTTGTTCTAAACTGGCTTGCCGAGTTCAAGGTTCAATAAAAATAAAAAACATTGATTTTATTACTGACTTCATTCAGTCACCCTGGATGTCTGCCAAAAGGCTAAATGTGACTTAAGCAAGATGCAGTCATAGGATTCCATTGATCCAGGTTTATTCTACAAAAGCAATGACGTCCAAAACATTATTGCGACATGTGTAATGCAAACGGCATTGATACATGATACATTTAAGAAAGATCAACAACATTTTTATCTGTTCGACTGGGGTGGATTTTTATTTTGTCGAACTTTCTTTATTGCAACAAATAATGGTGTTTTTCTAATAAATGATGATTGCAGAATAATTTTGAAGGTAAACTGGGCATGACGTAACTATAACGCTCCACTCCACATTTCATTCTGAATGCCTACTGCTAGCAAAATCAATTTTTTCCACTCTAAAAATGTTTCTTTTCTGGGGGGGGGGGGGGGGGGGTGACATTATGTCCAGCTGTTTTTATCGACACAAGATGGTTAAATGGAAGTGGACAAGTTATTAATGGAAACACACAGTAGCTACTGATGATGGAAACTGCTCTTCGAATAAATATGATTGCCGAACTCCACTCCACATGTAATTCTAATGCCTACTGCTCGCAACATCCATTTATTCAACAATAAAAAATAAAAAAAATAATTGCGGGACCAGGTTTGTATTGACTTTCAAGAATGCCTGAGTTGCTTCACATTGCAATTTGAAGTTTCACTATCAAATTGTTTCAGATCATCTAGGCCTGCGTGACTGCAAGTTACACCATGGCACGGACAGTGGCGATAAGTTTGACAAATGAGAATGATAAGAATATGGCAAATATTAGTCCATGTTTGTATTATATCCATCCTGGATTTTGCGGGCTACCGGAGACATGAAAGATAGGTGGGCTGGGCATACAGACTGTAGCCACTTTAATAATCCGGAATGTGCCTAATATAATGATGGATACACTTCAACCACATTTCTATTCGACATTTTAGGTTTTGTGACGTCATTACGTCCAGCTGTTTTATCGACACAACAGTTTATGGAAACGCACAGTGGTAGGCAATTGTCGCGTCTGTCTGTGAATTAAATGTCGAGAAAAAAAATCACTGGAAAAGTTCATGGAAACATAGCTATTGCAAGTTTTGATTACCTATGTAATTGCTTTCCTGTTATAAAGATGTTGTGGATTTGTTTTCTTCTTTCTTTCTTTCTTTCTTCCTAGTGTAGTAGTTAACATACCATAGCAGACTGGCACCAACACTTTGGCTAATGTTTACCTGTGAGGGTTGCCCTTCATTTCAGACACAGGTTGACTTTTTATTTTAGTTAACCAGACAAGTCAGTTAAGAACAAATTCTTATTTACAATGATGGCCTACCCCGGCCAAACCCGGATGACGCTGGGCAATTTGTGTGCGGCTCTATGGGACTCCCAATCACGACCAGATGTGATGTAGCCTGGAATCGAACCAGATACTGCAGTGACGCCTCTTGAACTGAGATGCACTTGGGAGCCTGAGTGACTGGTGTCCCCTGAAAGCAGATCTGGGACAAGGCACATTTCCCTAAACGCTTCTCACTCTTTTTTTATGACACCATTTCATGGCTCAAATGGATTGCTTAAGTTACTAACACTCAATTCCTCAGTGAGATAAACTCAATTGTAACTGTTAGTTAGTAAGCAAACAGAGAATCCAAAACTGCCAATGAGAGGAGCCACAGGGCTTAAATAAACATAAGTCTATTTCCATGGCTCAATAATAATACTTTACATAGTATAATATGTTTTTACATATAATAATGTTTTAAATAAAAAGTTGTACATATCATTATTTGCTGTGTAGGCCAACGCTATTTTGGAGCAGACTTGTCATGGAAAATGAACATCCTCCAACCCCATAACAAACATGATGAAAAACAAAAGAACTAGTTCCATTAACTTTCAATCACTGTTGCTATATTCATTCCATGACCAAGGTAATGATCCATCATGCAGAAATCATTTGCCCATGTGTTTTTTCAGTGCTGGTACAGAAACCCAACCTGTACTATATTAAGGAATGGTTGCTAGACCTGAAGCATGTACCAGTGAGGCTTTTTTTAAGATGACCAATTAAATAGATGTAAAATGCCTTCGCTGCTCATTTAATTAAAATGTGCATAATAGAAGTACTCAAGGACATTTGAGAAGTGCAGTATCCTGTCCATTACCCCATAGACAGGAAGCACAGCAGTGCCCTATGATTTGAGTAAACACAGCGAGTGAAGAAGCACAATATCGCCTTGTTCAAAAAGGTAGTTCAGGCACATTAGCATATAGGCCGACAATAGATCTGCATTAGGTCTACTGGCCTTGAACAGGTTTGTGTTCCACTCACTCGGCAACATTTATTTTCCTTTCCTTGCAGTCATGTTTTTAAATCCTGTGAGTTGCAGTGCTGGGGTTCAGGGATTTTAAACCTCAGATTCTATGAGGTTGTGTGGGCTTCAAGTCATAAATTGCACTTATTCCGTGGCCCAAGCTGTGACATGAAAATAAACAGCAACTCAGATACTTGTAGGGCCCTTTGTTGTTATTGTTGTTGATTAAAGGTCAAGTTGTGCAACACAGACCAATTCACTACTGATAACATATTTGGCAGATAGCATTTCTCGGGATAATGGTATGCTAGACGAGCCTATACCTTGTAGAGATACTGCTTTAGTCTGCTTACCTTGGGTTTTTCTTCTGCTATGCAATAATGCCAGTCTCTTTGCATTACTTTTTTTTTTACATGCAGCTACTACCATCATGCAAATGTAGAAGGTATTATTCTGTACAGATTTTAGGTAGAGCAGGTAACATCAACTGCTTGTTATGGGACTAGGCCCACTTTCGAGTCGCTTTTCTTCTGAGGACACTCCCTACCACTGTCCGACGTCACCGACCAGGATTGAATGGTCTCTGTAAAAATACATGGAATTGATGAAAGGGAAAGGCTCAGGGCTGTACGAAACATCATCGTTTTTTCTATTTGTATTATAGACAAACGTGTAGCGGAATAATCGACATTTTCCTATTCATGAAGGCACACGGATGACGAGTTTTTCCGTTTTGTAAAGTAAACATGCGATTGGTGTTGCGTGTTTTTCGTGTTGTTGTTTTTTTTGCGAGTGAGAGATAACTGTATTCATGTCTAGCGGATTGGAATGAAAGTCCGCCATATTCTGCTTTACCACGCCCGGGAGTCAAGCTATTGGAAATAAAGGGGACACGTTGTTTCATGTATTTTTTCATCAAACGGATGATATGATAGGACTATATTGGACGTAGGATATGAAGACATGCCTTTTAATAAAAGACGTGAAAAGGATGACTGGACAAGAATGAGAATGCTTATCACAAAGACTACGGACGGATCTGTTGATCATATTTAGAAGAGAATTCACACTACCCATTACCCAATTAAAATTGTACTGACATTAAGTTAACTCCCCGAGCCACTGTTTTCTGACTGACAGGCGACCAGAAAGGACACGAAACGGGGGGCAACACAAATATAAATTTTATTTGAACCACATCTAGGTTATGTCCTATTTATATTAAACGCGTCCGTGTTTTTTCGCCAGCTGCTAGGGCGTGATATGATATTCGTTAACTGTTATAATTTATTGCAACTGGAATCTACATAAAGAAGCAGGAAAAGTAATTTTAAAAGAATGACCCTTGACTCCATAATGGCGTGTTGCCTCAGCGAGGAGGCGAAAGAAGCCAGGCGGATCAACGACGAGATCGAAAGGCAGCTCCGCCGGGATAAGAGGGATGCTCGGCGGGAATTGAAGCTGTTGCTTCTCGGTAAGCTAGTGGTGATGATGAGATGCAAGTAAAGCCCAAAATTCCATTTGGGTAGTGATACGCGAGCTACGCCTGCGAATCAGCCTGTTTTAACTTTGTAACCAGCCACACATGTCGAATTTAGTTCCAAAGCCATCTTATTTGAATATATACTGAACCAAAATATGAATGCAACAATTACAAAAATGTTACTGAGTTACGGTTCATGTAAGGAAATCAGTTAATTTAAATGAATACATTTGGCCCAAATCAATGGATTTCACATGACTGGGAATACAAATATGCATATGTTGGTCAAAGATACCTTTAAAAAAAGTAGGGGTGTGGATCAGTAAACCAGTCAGTATCTGGTGTGACCACCATTTGCCTCATGCACCAAGACACATCTCCTTTGCATAGAGTTGATCGGGCTGTTGATTGTGGCCTGTGGAATGTTGTCCCATTCCTCTTCAATGGCTGTGCGTAGTTACTGGATGTTGGCAGGAATTGGAACATGCTGTCGTACACGTCGATCCAGAGCATCCCAAACATGCTCAATGGGTGACATGTCTGGTGAGTATGCAGGCCATGGAAGAAATGGGACACGACAATGGGCCTCAGGATCTCGTCACGGTATCTCCATGCATTCAAATTGCCATCTATAAACTGCAATTGTATTCGTTGTCCGTAGTTTATGCCTGCCCATACCATAACCCCACCTACACCATGGAGCACTCTGTTCACAACATTGACATCAGCAAACCACACAACGCCATACACGTGGTCTCCGGTTGTGAGGCCGCTTGGACGTACTGCCAAATTCTCTAAAACGACTACGTTGTAGGCATCTTATGGTAGAGAATTAACATTGAATTATCTGACAATAGCTCTGGTGGACATTCCTGCAGTCAGCATACCAGTTACGCACTCCCTCAAAACTTAAGATATCTGTGGCATTGTGTTGTGTGGCAAAACTGCACATTTTATTGTCCCCAAGGTGCACCTGTGTAATGATCAAGCTGTTTAATCAGATTATTGATATGCCACACCTGTCAGGTAGATGGATTATCATGGCAAAGGATATGCTCACTAACAGGGATGTAAACAAATTTGTGCACAACATTTGAGAAAAATCATCCTTTTGTGCATATGTAAAAAAAAAGTGGGATATTTTATTTCAGCTCATGAAACATGGAACCAACACTTTACATGTTGTGTTTATATTTTTGTTCAGTGTATTTAGCTACCATTTTTTTAATCACTCGCACCATCCAACAATTGATTTCAGTGATAGTTGAGGATGATAGTTGTGATCCCTAAATCATTCCAAGTGGTTTCCGTCTGTTTACTGATGAGGCCAAAGTCTAGGCGTTTTATTGGTAGCAATTACAGGGTCTAGAACTCCTGAGCTAAAAGCGTGTTTACAGTGGTGTTTATCTGTTGGCCTACACTATTAAGCATGTAGACATTCCTGCATGTTTCGAGTCCTAACGTTTGGCCCAACAATCTGTGCACGCCATTCGCCCATGTCTCTGAAATAGACAGCTGTTTTAAATGCTTCAAGTGATAGAAATCTGAACGCACTACCAGCGCTTTGAAAAGTTGTACTAGTTATACTTTCCTGTGGATATATTGTCTCACATTCCTACCTGCAAAAGGACTCACTGGTCAACCAGTGAAGTAAGTTAAAATATGATTTTATTCAGCATTCTGCTTGTTAGAGGAAGTTTTTCCAAACAAATGTACAGCACAGTCTGATTATCAGGCAAGCCTACCCATTGACTCTTGAAGAAGATGCCTAATGTTAACACAACTGTCCTTTTCTATCATACCCACAAATAAAATATGGTTTTATTAGTGTTTACAAACAAGAAGACCGCAAGCAAGAATAATAGCTTTAAAATATGTTTAGAGCTATCATGTGGATGTCATGGATTGTCAGTCCTTGCATCTAGAATGCTGGCTATATGCCTATACCTATACCAAAACAAGTGGCAGGGACCACGTTTCATTGTTTTATCTATTCCCAGAATGTAGCTTTAATGGACTATCTATTACAAAAGTACTATTAATGACTAAATGTTGTCTATTTGATCAATGTTTCACATATGTTCTACTGTATGATGAATGTTACTTACGTAAAAAGGCTGGGGGTTTTAGGTCTTTGGCTTGTAAATTAACTGGGTTAAAAAGGGGCAGATGTAATCAAATCAACTCCTAGCTGCCTGAACTGAAAGCCTGCACTCATAGGCCTACGGGACATGGGTCAGTAAGCTGGATTTTCCTCACATTTGTTCCACGGCAGCAGCGAATCAACAATTCCTTGAAATGCAGTATGGGTAATTCACAGAAAAACCACTCATGTAATTACTAACACTCTAACATTGACCGTTCACTTTAGTTTTACGAGTGTATCAAGGAAGTCCAACCATTGTTAGGCAGCTCTGTCGGACATGTGTCAGTTTGGGGACTCCAGATACATTTGACATTTTAGTCATTTTGCAGAGCAACTCACAGGAGCAATTAGGGTTAAGTGCATTGCTCAAGGGCACATTGGCCGATTTTTTTTTTTTCACCTAGTCGGCTTGGTGATTTGAACCAGCGACCTTTCGACTACTGACCCAACACTCTTAACCGCTAGGCTACCCGCCGCCCAGATACAGTGAACTTTAGCATCGATGCCAATGTTTTAACACTGTACTGTAACTATACTAGATCATTGGCCTTGTGTCAACAGTTTCCTGACTCGAATGCAACCCCTCAAACACCACTCAGAATACAGGCTCTCTAGAACCAGGCACACACTATAGATTTTTGACTGTCCCCTCTGAATGCAAACAAGTGGGGCCTCTTTCTACTCATTGGCTCTTTGTCATCACGCTGGAAGAAGTTTATTCCACAGCCTCCTTTTGTTCTATGAAAACTGAGGCCGCGTTCCAGCCTGACTACATTGCAGACGCCTGCCATATCTCACAACACCTGGATAGGTGTTTAACATTTCAGCTAACCGCATCATATAACAAAGCAATCTGATGCCCAACTGTGCAGTCAATGGCATAGCGCCCATCCATTGGTTGATGCAATGCAGAGACTGCAATGTAGTTGGCCTGGAAGGTAAGGAGGAAATGGTGGAAATGGTCCTTCCTCCCGACTCTCTTTACTTTTGAAGCTGAAGTGCCATGGGGATGATCTTAGACATCCTAATGGGAACAAGATCTTCCCTAGAGCTGTCTGTTTGTGAATTCAGGTGGGATCATCGGTAACATGTATGTATAGTAGACCTCAGATACATAATATAAGAACAACCAACATTAGAATGAAAAGCACAAGCTATATAAATTAAATGTATTATGTGATCGGTCCAGAAAGGTTCCAATCTATAGCAGGGTGTGGTGTATACAGAGGAAGAGTCTGCTTTTTATGATGCAAAAATCTAAAATGGTATATTTCATGTTCATATCATGGCACTCGGCAGGTTCAAGAAAGGGGAAATAAAAACCTAGCTCGGTTCAGAGCACTTCACTTATAAACCAAAGAGTATTTAAAAAATCAACAAATTAAACAATCTCTTTTGTGGCTAGGCTTGACTTTTGGCTTTTGGCTACGGGATTTCACTCACGCACGTTCTTCGTCTTTTAATCCATTATTTTTCTTTGTCTCAATGTCCTCTTTCCTTTTCTTGTTTCTTTTCTCTATATTTCTCCTCGTTTCTTTGTCGATTCATTCCTCGCGTGTCTCCATTGTTCTCTTTTGTCCGTGCGTAATTGGCCCTGTACCTTCCCCTGCGCCGGTAATAAGGGGTGTGCTTGGGGAGTCTTGTGACATCGTCAAGGATTCCCTGTGTTCCCCCGCCCCTCTGACTCCCATTGATCGCCACACCTCTGGATGGCTCACACACCCCCGTCCTCAGAATCTACCCAGGAGGTCGAGTGCCCTCTGGCCGCGGCGGGACAGTAGTTTGCATTTCCGTGATGGACCCTGAATCTGTAGTTACCCTACTATTATTCTCTTTGTTTCTCGCCATGCAGGTGAGTGGTGCGTGATCAGTCAATCAAGGGAATTTGCTTCCTAACAAATAATATCGCTAGCCTCTCTCTTTCAACCTTGCATATTTCCTTTTTCTCTCTGAGAGTTTACAGCCAATGTAGGCTATGGGGTGCTTGTCCTCTCCCAACCCCTTGAAGAGCTGCTCCTATGCCGAAATCAGAGGTCTCTGGCTGCACAATGAAGTCACTGTCCAAGTTTGGTGTGCTTTGTACTGGTTTCGTGCACAGGGATTCTTTAAACTTTTGGAAACCTATTTTGACTGCTTGAGTCCACTTCACCTGGGTGGGAAGGTCTTTCTTTGTCAGGTCGGACAGTGGAGCGACTATAGATGCATAGTTGGGTATAAAGCACTGGTTGTAACTTGTGATCCCTAGGAAGGATCACACATGCTTTTACGCACTGGCCTTGGCCACTCCCAGATAGTCTCCACTTTCTTTGTCTGGGGGCATATGAGACCACTCCCATTCGTGTACCCCAGATATTTAGCCTCATTTCTTGCTGTCAATCTAGCTCCACTTCGGCTCCCCAGCAAGGCCCGTAGCTGTTTTAGGTGCATCTTTCAGTCTTCTCTGTGGATCACCACGTCGTCGATGTAAGCTGTAACGTGAGCTTGGTGGGGTCTAAGTAGCTAGTCCATTAACCGCTGGAACGTCACGCCAACTCCGTGAAGCCCGAAGGGTAATTTCACGTAATGTAAAAGGCTTGTCTTCTGGGGCAAAAGGCACCTGCCAATAGCCTTTATAGTGAGATCTAGGTTAGTTATGTAGCTCGCTTCTCCCAACCGCTCTGTCAGCTCATCTACCCTCGGCATTGGGTATGCGTTCATTTGGAGATGTCATTCCTTCCTCAGAAGTCCTGAGCAGAATCTCATCATTCCGTCTGGCTTCGGTACGAGAACTATCGGACTGGATCATGCGCTGTGGAACGACTCAATAACATTTTTTGATTTTATTGGTCGCATACACATTTTTAGCAGATGTTTTTGTGGGTGTTTTTGCGGGTGTAGCGAAGTGTAGCGGGTGTAGCGAAGTGCTTGTGCTCCTAGCTCCAGCAGTGCAGTAGTATCTAACAATGCACATCGATCTAAAAGTAAAAGAATGGAATTAAGAAATATATAAATATTAGGACGAGCAATGTCAGAGTCCGGGAGTGTAAATATATTTATAAACTGGGTGGTTCGAGCCCTGAATACTGATTGGGTGACAGCCGCGGTATATCAGACCGTATACCACGGGTATGACAAAACACGTATTTTTACTGCTCTAATTATGTTGGTAACTAGTTTATAATCGCAATAAGGCACCTCAGGGTTTGTGATATAGGGCCAATACTCCGTGATGCGCCATGTCTAAAAATAGCCCTTAGCCATGGTATATTGGCCATATACCACTCCCCCTCATGCCTTATTGCTTAAATATGTGATGGGATGTATAGACATTATGGAAAGTATGAGGATAGAATATTTAGTATTTCTGTAGAATACGTAGGATAGAATAGTATATATGCAGAAATAGTTTAATAGGATTAAATATAAAATTAATTAAACAGTACGTACACTTTATTAAAGTGACCAGTGTTCCATTATAAAAGTGACCAGTTATTCCATGTCTATGTACATAGGACAGCAGCCTCTAAGGTGCAGGGTTGAGTAACCGGATGGTAGCCGGCTAGCGACAGTGACTAAGTTCAGGGCAGGGTACTGGGTGGAAGCCGGCTAGTGATGGCTATTTAACAGTCTGATGGCCTTGAGATAGAAGCTGTTTTTCAGTCGCTCAGTCCGAGCTTGGATGCAGCTGTACTGACCTCCTGGATGATAGTGGGGTGAACATGCCGTTGCTCGGATGGTAGATGTCCTTGATGATATTTTGCCTTCAAGTGACATCAAGTGCTGTAGGTGTTCTGGAGGGCAAGCGGTATGCCCCTGGTGATGCCTTGGGCAGACTGCACCACCCTCTGGAAATCCCTGCGGTTGCAGGCAGTGCAGTTTCCATACCAGGGGGAATACAGCCTGACCGGATGCCCTCAATGGTGCATCTGTAAACGGGGGTATTAGGGCCCATACCAAATGTATTCCGCCTCCTGAGGTTGAAGAGGGGCTGTTGCTCCTTCTTCACCACTCTGTCTGTGTGGATAGACCATTTCAGATTGTCAGTGATGTGTACGCTGAGGAACTTGAAGCTTTTCATCTTCTTCACTGCTGCCCCGTCGATGTGAATAGGGGCTAGCTCCCTCTGCTGTCTCCTGAAGTCCATGATCAGCTCCTTTGTTTTGTTTATGTTGAGGGCAAGGTTATTTTCCTGGCACCACTCCGCCAAGGCCCTCACCTCTTCCCCGTAGGCTGTCTCGTTGTTGTTAGTAATCAGGCCTTCTATTGTTGTGTTGTCTGCGAACTTGAGTTGGATGATTGAGTTGGAGGGGTGCGTGTCATGTAGACATGGGTGAACAGGGAATAAGGGAGGAGACTGAGCATGCACCCTTGTGGGGCCCCTGTTGGGGATCAATGTAGTGGAGGTATCGTTTCCTACCTTCACAACCTGGGAGCGGCCCCTTCGGGAAGTCCAGGACCCAGTTGCACAGGGCGGGGTTCAGACCCAGGGCCCTGAGCCTAATGATGAGCTTGGATGGTACTATGGTGTTGAAGGCTGAGCTGTAGTCAATGAACAGCATTCTTGCATAGGTATTCCTCTTATCCAGATGGGATAGGGCAGTGAGCAGTGTGATGGCGATTGCATTGTCTAGGGATCTATTGAGGCGGTATGCAAATTGATCTGTGTCTCGGGTGTCAGGTAAGGTGGAGGTGATATGATCCTTAACTAGCCTCTCAAAGCACTTCATGATGACAGAAGTGAGTGCTATGGGGTGATAGTCATTTACTTCCGTTACCTTTGCATTCTTGGGTACAGGAACAATGGTGAACATCCTGGAAGCAAGTGGGGACAGCAGACTGAGATAGAGAGAGATGACATGTTTCTGTAAATACTCCAGCCAGCTGGTCGGCACATGCTCTGAGGATGCGGCTAGGGATGCCGTCTGGGCCGGCAGCCTTGCGAGGGTTAATACTCTTAAATGTCTTACTCGCATCGGCTACGGAGAACGAGAGCCCACAGAGCTTAGGAGCGGCCCGCGACGGTGGCACTGTGTTTTCCTCAAAGCAGGCGAAGACGGTGTTTAGCTTGTCCGGGAGCAAGACATTTGTGCCCACGAAGTGGCTGGTTTTCCCTTTGTAATCCTTGATTGTCTGGTGTCCCTGCCACATACGTCTCGTGTCTGTGCCGTTCAATTGCAACTCCAATTTCTCTGTACTGACGTTTTGCCTGTTTGATTGCCTTACTGAGGGCATAACTGCACTGTTTGTATTCAACCATATCTCCAGTCACCTTGCCGTGGTTAAATGGGCTAATTCACACTTTCAGTTTTGCATGAATGCTGCCATCTATCCACGTTTTTTGGTTTGGGTATGTTTCAATAGTTTCCATGTCTGTCAACGCCATCTCTCTCACTCCCTCCCTGATTATTTATCGTCACTCAGCAGGGATTCTGTAAGGCCTTAAGTTTACTCTCTTGCCTGGCTCTGTGTATAAATTATGCTGGATGAGGTATGTATTCCCTGGGAGGGAGGAAAATACCTCCCAGTGTCGGTCAACTAGTGCCCGTAGGTTCTGCTCTTGCTCGCACGTCAGCGACCCCAAACTTCCGGGCTGGGAAGTCCGGTTGTAGGCTCTTTGTTGCGCTTGCTGCGCACTCTCCATGTGTTCCTTCACTATTGGCCACACCGTGGCCATCAGGTCTCGCATTAGAGCGACATGTTCTATCAGTGTTCTGTGGGGACACGGCTGGGCTTCCCACGCCTCCTTGGCGAGGTCCAGGATCCCTCTGCACTGCCTCCCATATAACAGATCGAATGGAGAGAAGCCCGTTGACGACTGGGGTACCTTCCTAAGAGCAAACAACAAGTGAGGTATTAACATGCCTCAGTTCCTCCCGTCTCACTCAATCTCCTTCTTCAGCATAGACTTAACAGTTTTAATCAGGCGTTCACATAAATCATTGTTTTGGGGATGATATACACTTGTGAGTGTTTGACTCATATTGTACAAGGTGTGCAAGTCTTTCATTATGCGGGACATACACGGACGGGGTCACTTGGTCCGACAAAATAGAGGAGGGTAGGCCAACTCTGGAGAAAATCTGAAACAGCTCCTTTGAAAACCCTTTAGTGGACATATTAAGCTGGGGAATGGCTTCGGGGTAGTGTGTTGCGTAGTCGATTACCATGCGTATATATTCGTGCCCTCTGCTGATTTGGGTAATAGGACCCACCAGATCCATTGCTATCTGCTCAAAGGGTGTTTCAATGCTGGGATGTGCAGGTTTCTGTAATTGACTTCGGGGTCGTCTTTTGGCACTGGTCGCATGACTTCCAGCACTTTTCTACATCATTCGTAACATGGGACCAGTAGAATCTACTCATGATGCACTTTAGTTTTGTTGACGGCCAAGTGGCCTCCCAGCACTTGCTAATGCTCCAGGTACAGTAGAGTACAGTGTCTCTATATGATCCTGGCACCATTAAGAGATCTAGAACCTCGTCCCTTCTCTTAACCACCCAGTACAGTAAGCCCTTCTTTATGCAGTAATAGGCTGATTTACCTCATTGATGCCCTACAAGCGTTTCCCATCCACTACTTTCACTTTGCGCCACCCCAAAATCAGGTCTGTGTCCTGCAACTGTGCAGCGCCAAACTGTACTATCAACTCATCAGATAAAGGAAAATCTTGGCTGTGTATTCTCAGTGGGGGGCCTTGGTCTCCTCCGCTCTCTGTTGGGAGACCTGGGCACGTGTCATCCTCTGTCGTTTCTTGAAACAACTGCCTGAGCCTCTGATCTAGAATTGTATTTTTCTTCCTCCCCAGCACTCGATCTGGGTGCAGAAGAGACGTCTCCCTGTTGTGCCAGTAGGGCCCGGCGAGTGCGCGCCTGTTGGGGACGTGTTTTCTCAGAGTGTGCCAGTGACTACTTCACATTGCTTATGTGTATCAAGGAGGTTCTGTTTACTCTGCCATAGGCTCTCGATCAGCTTACAGTATCTCCTAGCAGTACTGGTACAGGTAAATGGTTCACCACCCCCATTTTCATAGTGCACTTGCCTTTGGTAGTTACTAACGTAACCTGCGCCACTGGGTATCTGCGTGTCTCACTATGGATACAGGAGACTGACATCTGTTCCTGACACAAACCTCCGTCCTGTACTGTGACAGAACTCGGTTAATTATACAACCTGAGTCTAGGGCTGTGGCAGTCACAACATTTTGTCAGACGGTTATTGTCATGCAAAAGTATGCCAGTCTCACGGTAATTGACTGTTAATTAACATAAACAGGTTTAGCATCTCTAGGCCTCCACGCATACAAGCCTCCACGCAAATTTAAAAAAGTTGCATAAATCAATTTAATATACATCATCACAATGAATCCATTATTTTCTTTAATCGGGTCTAAAGAAACATTATGATATGAAGAAAATGTATTTCAGAAGAACAGAATATGTTGGCTTACTGTATGTTATCTGGCTTTGATCTATGCAATAGGCTGTAGGCTTGTTCATTTAGCTGACAAGATTTGCTTTTAAGTCAATTGCCATTATTTTATATTTATATAAAATCATAAATATTTAAATATGGTTTTATAGTGAGAAGAATATAATTTAACTTAGCTGTATAAAATAGAAAGGATATTTTTCCCATTCCGGAGCAAGTGCGCATATTAAGTGGCTATGTTGAGTGTAAAAGTGATCATTTGAAACAGGTCCTATACACCTGATTTAGAGTTATTTGGCAACTTTAGTTGTGAATGATACAAACCTTAGAATGTCTTAGAAATCAAACATGTACAGACTGCATGATGCGACTATGGGGTATTGATGATTTGAGAAAGTAAAAAAAGAAGAAGCTTGCGATCAGTTTCTTGCCTCGGCTGCACACACTGTTCTCTCATCATATTTTCACCCATCAGACTATTCTCAATTAATCTTGTCTTTACTAATATGTAACATTGTTTTCAATTTAGAGTGTCCCATTATCAAATGGGCAGGAACAGGGGCATGAGATAAAAATACCTGTCATCTGTATGCAGTCCAATAGCAAATGGAGTCCGCACGCTTTCCCATGGTCCGTTTTTCAATGATGCCAGATAGGCTACTTCGGTTTTATAGTGCAGCATGTGCTTAATATGAGCAGCCGAGAAATACATTTACATTTACATTTACATTTAAGTCATTTAGCAGACGCTCTTATCCAGAGCGACTTACAAATTGGTGAATTCACCTTCTGACATCCAGTGGAACAGCCACTTTACAATAGTGCATCTAAATCATTAGGGGGGGAGGGGGGGGGTGAGAAGGATTACTTATCCTATCCTAGGTATTCCTTGAAGAGGTGTGGTTTCAGGTGTCTCCGGAAGGTGGTGATTGACTCCGCTGTCCTGGCGTCGTGAGGGAGTTTGTTCCACCATTGGGGGGCCAGAGCAGCGAACAGTTTTGACTGGGCTGAGCGGGAACTGTACTTCCTCAATGGTAGGGAGGCGAGCAGGCCAGAGGTGGATGAACGCAGTGCTCTTGCTTGGGTGTAGGGCCTGATCAGAGCCTGGAGGTACTGCGGTGCCGTTCCCCTCACAGCTCCGTAGGCAAGCACCATGGTCTTGTAGCGGATGCGAGCTTCAACTGGAAGCCAGTGGAGAGAGCGGAGGAGCGGGGTGACGTGAGAGAACTTGGGAAGGTTGAACACCAGACGGGCTGCGGCGTTCTGGATGAGTTGTAGGGGTTTAATGGCACAGGCAGGGAGCCCAGCCAGCAGCGAGTTGCAGTAATCCAGACGGGAGATGACAAGTGCCTGGATTAGGACCTGCGCCGCTTCCTGTGTGAGGCAGGGTCGTACTCTGCGGATGTTGTAGAGCATGAACCTACAGGAACGGGCCACCGCCATGATGTTGGTTGAGAACGACAGGGTGTTGTCCAGGATCACGCCAAGGTTCTTAGCGCTCTGGGAGGAGGACACAATGGAGTTGTCAACCGTGATGGCGAGATCATGGAACGGGCAGTCCTTCCCCGGGAGGAAGAGCAGCTCCGTCTTGCCGAGGTTCAGCTTGAGGTGGTGATCCGTCATCCACACTGATATGTCTGCCAGACATGCAGAGATGCGATTCGCCACCTGGTCATCAGAAGGGGGAAAGGAGAAGATTAATTGTGTGTCGTCTGCATATAGCAATGATAGGAGAGACCATGTGAGGTTATGACAGAGCCAAGTGACTTGGTGTA
>NC_088236.1:40557819-40725319 GCF_036934945.1 Oncorhynchus masou masou | reverse complement strand
GCCACGACCCATCTTCAATGCTCTTACTGAGGGAAGGAGGTTGTTGGCCAAGATCTCGCGATACATGGCCCCATCCATCCTCCCCTCAATACGGTGCAGTCGTCCTGTCCCCTTTGCAGAAAAGCATCCCCAAAGAATGATGTTTCCACCTCCATGCTTCACGGTTGGGATGGCGTTCTTGGGGTTGTACTCATCCTTCTTCTTCCTCCAAACACGGCGAGTGGAGTTTAGACCAAAAAGCTCTATTTTTGTCTCATCAGACCACATGACCTTCTCCCATTCCTCCTCTGGATAATCCAGATGGTCATTGGCAAACTTCAGACAGGCCTGGACATGCGCTGGCTTGAGCAGGGGGGGCTTGAGTGCGCTGCAGGATTTTAATCCATGACGGCTTAGTGTGTTACTAATGGTTTTCTTTGAGACTGTGGTCCCAGCTCTCTTCAGGTCATTGACCAGGTCCTGCCGTGTAGTTCTGGGCTGATCCCTCACCTTCTTCATGATCATTGATGCCCCACGAGGTGAGATCTTGCATGGAGCCCCAGACCGAGGGTGATTGACCGTCATCTTGAACTTCTTCCATTTTCTAATAATTGCGCCAACAGTTGTTGCCTTCTCACCAGGCTGCTTGCCTATTGTCCTGTAGCCCATCCCAGCCTTGTACAGGTCTATAATTTTATCCCTGATGTCCTTACACAGCCCTCTGGTCTTGGCCATTGTGGAGAGGTTGGCGTCTGTTTGATTGAGTGTGTGGACAGGTGTCTTTTATACAGGTAACGAGTTCAAACAGGTGCAGTTAATACAGGTAATGATTGGAGAAGAGGAGGGCTTCTTTAAGAAAAACTAACAGGCCTGTGAGAGCCGGAATTCTTACTGGTTGGTAGGTGATCAAATACTTATGTCATGCAATAAAATGCTAATGTATTACTTAAATATCATACAATGTGATTTTCTGGATTTTTGTTTTACATTCTGTCTCTCACAGTTGATAAAAATGACAGACCTCTACATGCTTTGTAAGTAGGAAAACCTGCAGATTCGTCAGTGTATCAAATACTTGTTCTCCCCACTGTACATGTTATTCAATCATTGCACCCACACTGCTCGCGCGCGCCATCGAGGGTCTGCGTTGCCAAGCGCAAAAATAGAAGTCAGTTCTATTTGTGACGCTGAACACGGTGCAAGTCCTGTCTCTCCCATCTCGTCATTGGTTTATAGATACCCATGTGCCATATACTCATTGGTTATACCCACGTGGGTGATTGAAAGATGAACTGAAGTCGTTCGGTCGTTTCATACACCTATGAAAGTTAGATGCCAATCGCCATATAGAGTGCAAAGACAAAAAAGCCTGGAAGGAGGAGAGATGACTAGAAACTATTCGATTGACCGTTTTAGGTATGGAATAATTGTTGGGGTAGAGGACCTTGTGCATTTCAGGTAAAATAACAACTCAATGTTTATATCCCAGGACAAATTAGCTAGCAACAGCAAGCTAGCTAAATAGGACAAATTAGCTAGCACCTGCAATCTAGTGAGCTAAATTGCCATAGATGTTTAATGCTTTTCGACCTGTCCCCAAATTAATATAATTGGTTCAGAGTTTGTTTTGATATTTCAACCTGCGTGCCGTGATCGCGTTTAGTGTCGGGGGACAAAATCAATTTGCGCACGATGGCGCACACGCGTTTCCGGTCTGAGCATGGTGTTAAATGTTAATTAAACACATATTCAAGTGTCGCGAGATCTGATTGTCTCCGCATTACAACTGCAAAATAGTCCACCCGGAACCCGGCCATACTCACCGACAGGATTGTTTGCCTGAGCCTGGGTTATGCTTTAGTACCAATTCAGACTCACAGAACCTTGAATTAATGCCATTTAATATATATATTTGTTTCTGTCAACTAAAAGTCTGACCTGGAGGAGTGTCTAAGTCTGTTTTTTCTTCTCTCCCTCAGGGCAACGCTAATGTGGTCCAAGAGGTGGACGTGGAGAAAGTCTACACGTTTGAGAACCCCTACATAAACGCCATCAAGTGTTTATGGAATGACCCAGGCATCCAGGAGGCCTACGATCGGAGACGGGAGTACCAGCTGTCGGACTCTACCAAATAGTGAGTAAATGAGATCTCTAGCTCTACTACTTGATCACATTTCCTCTCCTGCTAGACAGTGGGCACTCACAATAACCCCCCTTTTTTGTCTCCATAGTTACATGAATGCGTTGGACCGGATTGCAGAGACCTCTTACCTGCCCACCCAGCAGGATGTGCTGAGGGTTAGGGTCCCCACTACGGGCATTATCGAGTACCCCTTCGACCTCCAGAGTGTCATCTTCAGGTATGCCAACCCTCAATCTCACTGAGCTATTCAATTCTATTCTACTACACTCCATTATATTCTTTTCTATTCTATAACTGACACACTGAGATTGAGGCTTGTCTCTGTTCTCACACGAGGCAATGCTTATATGTAGCCTTCAACTTCCATACTAATGTAGTGGGGAGAACAGACCAGAGGGTGGAGCTCTATCATTTGATGTTATATTCTTAGGGTATCTAGAGTACAGACTTGCAAGTTTACTATTGTTCATTCTTTGATAAACATGTGTAACAATGGTTCCATTGAAACAGTAGCTCATGCCTTGCTTTACTGTGGGTTATACAACAACATTAGAGATTATATTTTATCAGCTGTACAGCGAAAATAGTAATTTTAACTTGAGGTCGACCGATTATGATTTTTCAATACCGATACCGATTATTGGGGGGCCAAAAAAGCTGATGCCGATTAATGGGCCGATTTTTTAATTTTTTATTTTTATTTGTAATAATGACAATTACAACAATACTGAATTAACACTTATTTTAACTTAATATAAAACATCAATAAAATCAATTTAGCTTCAAATAAATAATGAAACATGTTCAATTTGGTTTAAATAATGCAAAAACAAAGTGTTGGAGAAGAAAGTGATATGTGCCATGTAAAATATGTGCCATGTAAAAAAGCTAACGTTTAAGTTCCTTGCTCAGAACATGAGAACATATGAAACTTGGTGGTTCCTTTTAACGTGAGACTTCAATATTCCAAGGTAAGAGGTTTTAGGTTGTAGTTAATATAGTATTTATAGGACTATTTCTCTCTATACCATTTGTATTTCATATACCTTTGACTATTGGATGTTCTTATAGGCACTATAGTATTGCCAGTGTAACAGTATAGCTTCCGTCCCCCTCCTCGCCCCTACCTGGGCTCGAACCAGGAACACATTGACAACAGCCACACTCGAAGCATCGTTACCCATCGCTCCACAAAAGCTGCGGCCCTTGCAGCGCAAGGGGAATAACTACTCCAAATCTAAAAGCGAGTGACGTTTGAAACAGTATTAGCGCACACCCAGCTAACTAGCTAGCCATTTCACATTGGTTACGCAAGCCATTAGGCTGATAGGCTTGAAGTCATAAACAATTGCGAAGAGCTGCTGGCAAAACGCACAAAAGTGCTGTTTGAATGAATGATTACGGGCCTGCTGCTGCTCAGTCAGACTGCTCTATCCAATCAGACTTAATTATAACATAATAACACACAGAAATACGAGTCTTTGGTCATTCATATGATAGAATCCGGAAACTATCATTTCGAAAACAAAACGTTTATTATTTCAGTGAAATACGGAACCGTTCGGTATTTTATGTAATGGGTGGCATCGCTAAGTCTAAATATTCTTGTTACATTGCACAACCTTTAATGTATGTCATGATTACGTAATATTCAGGCAAATTAGTTCGCAATGAGCCAGGCAGCCCAAACTGTTGCATATACCCTGACTCTGCGTGCAATGAACGCAAGAGTAATCACACAATTTCACCTGGTTAATATTGCCTGCTAAACTGGATTAGTAGTGATTATGATTGATTGTTTTTTATAAGATAAATTTAATGCTAGCTAGCAATTTACCTTGGCTTCTACTGCATTCACATAACAGGCAGGCTACTCGTGAAGTGCAATGGTTAGAGCGTTGGACTAGTTAACTGTGCGGTTGCAAGATTGGACCCCTGAGCTGACAAGGTGAAAATCTGTCGTTCTGCCCCTGGACAAGGCAGTTAACCCACAGTTCCTAGGCAGTCATTGAAAATAATGTCTTCTTAACTGACTTGCCTAGTTAAATAAAAGGTATATAAAAAATATAAAAAATAATCGGAAATCGGCACCCAAAAATCGGTCGAAGATTAATCGGTCGACCTCTAATCTTAACGGTCTCAATGAAAATAATAAATTGTGTGAAATTTATCAGGTAACAATCATGTAAATAATATGTATGGTATTTTGCTTTTTGATGACCCCTGTACCATGTTTTTTAGTATCTAAAAAAGCTATTTGAGTGGTCCACAATATGTTTTTTTTTAAATCGGTATTTTCAATTATTGTATCGTTGTGTAGTGACACAGAAATACACTTTTCAAAACACTTAAACTAAACTTCTACCACGGGTTGGTCAAAACAAGCATTGTGATTGCTTGAGATCCGTTCTAAGCTGATCTAAAAAAATCCATTAACAACAGGTACATTGCAAAAAACACTTGTGTACTGTTCCATCCGAAATATCACTGCTGTTCTTGATACCAGGGTAAATGACAAGAGAAAAGCAATACGGCTTTTATTTAACACATTATTGCCCCTTGTTCTAGCTTAACGTTTGGTTTGCAACAACGGACGGGTTTCTACAAACATTGCTGTCTGCCTCTCCGACCTTTGCAACATTGTACTTTTTTTGTATTGCGATCTCCACCATTGTGTAGACTAGAGAATGAACATGTCTGTCAGGATGAGACAGACAGATTTTCTGATGCTGGAAAAATGATACATCAACACAATTTTCATGGTTATATGCAAAGAATTGTCAATATATATAAAAAAAGTAAAACGAATCGAAATGCAGCTAGTTTGCCGTCTCTCCAGCTTCAGTTTGAAGTGATTGGGTAGTGGTGGAGTGTCAACTCCAAAAGAGTTTGACCACCGAGAGTTGGTCCAAAAATCCTGGAGTATTCAAACTAAAGGTAACCCAGCCAGGCTGACGTAGGCTACTGATTAGCCTTAAATATTTTGTTGAGGAGAGATTGTCATACGGCTCTATATGCATTGCTAATCAATCACCCAAATCAAATTAGATTTTTTACATGCGCAGAATACAACGGGTGTTTTGAAATGCTCATTTACAAGCCCTTAATGAACAATTCAGTTCAAGAAATAGAGTTAAGAAAAAGTTTACTAAATGAACTAAAGTTTTTAAAAAATCTAAAATTGAACACAATAAAATAACAATGTGGAGGCTATATACAGGGGGTACCGGTACCGAGTCAATGTGGGGGGTACAGGTTAGTCCAGGTCATTTGTACATGTAGTTCGGGTTAAAGCAGCCTAATGAACCCAGAGTGTGCAAAGCTGTCATCAAGGCAAAGGGTGAATGTTTGAAGATTCGCAAATATTAAATATATTTAACACTTGTTTGGTTAGTACATGATTCCATATGTGTTATTTCATAGTTTTGATATCTTCACTATTATTCTACAATGTAGAAAATAGTCAAAAGAAAGAAAAGAAAAGAGGAAAAAAGAACCTTGAATAAGTAGGTGTTCTAAAACTTTTGACCGGTAGTGTACATTGTACAACACAGCAGCTTTTTTAGCATGGTTTTGTATTATAAAAAAATAAATAGAAGTAAGCTCTTTTTCAATCGGGAGTCAATGGGGAAGACAGATTGTTTTCCCCCAAAGTGGGCGTGGTCTAGGGGAATTCCTTCATATGACGTGATTATTGACTGGGACCATTGAACAAACGACCAGACGTCTCGGCTAGCAACCCTAGATTTGTGTCGGGACTATCCTTGTGGAAGGATGAAATAGTATGAATACATATATCAATCAAAAAGTTTTGAATGAAAATATGTCACACATTGTTTTAAAATGTTATTTTGATACTCAGCTCCCCCTCGTATCTACGACCGCAGCACAGCCGTGCTAAAAAAGTAGTTTAACACATCCTCTCGTGTACAGTTGCTTTAACATTGGTCTCAAGCATGTCTTTGCTGTAAAAATGCTAGCTGTTTTTTTTTACATCAAAATGCTACCTTTAAATGAAACAATAATCATCTAGCAAACACGAATAGGACCTACATTATTTTTCCATACCAACTGTAGTTGTACTCTATTCATCTGTGCTTGATGTTGTTCCTCTCTTCCTATGACAGGATGGTGGACGTAGGAGGTCAGAGGTCAGAGAGGAGGAAGTGGATCCACTGCTTTGAGAACGTCACATCCATCATGTTTCTGGTGGCACTCAGCGAGTATGACCAGGTGCTCGTAGAATCTGATAACGAGGTGAGCTTTGTTATTAACAACTGTGCAATATGCAGGGCTTGACTTTAACTTTTTTTTAAACTTTTTTTTACTTGTCCTTAAGTTGTATGATGAAAGGAACCATCATACAAAAATAAAATGTGATAGAGAATCAGACAAAAATGTAGGCTATACTCTGCCTATTGGCTTCTTTGCCTGTTTAAAAGAAGAAGAAAAACACTGCCCCTTTAAGGCTCTCCTGGAGGATGGTTGGCCAATCTTGGTAGCCTATAAAATATTGCAACATTACAATTACAAGTCCACAGTTCAAATAGACTCTGGGACAGACCACTGCACATGTAAGAGCGGTTTCATGTGGCAGAGATGAAAAAACCTGTTAGAAATTAAGAAAGGGTAAAGATGCATCAACTAGCATGCACTCTGAGGAAAACAAGCTTCCTTGTAAAACCAAAAATGGTTCCATCGCTTGCTTCAAATATGGAACCACTAAACGTTCTATATATTGATCAGAACCCTAGAGGTTCTTCTTCATTGAACCAAAATGCTTCCATATAGAACCTTGCATGGTGCCTTTTATAAATGATAGCTAGTACTAATAATAATAATAATAATAATAGTCATATTGTTTGCTAAGAATATAATTTAACAAACCATTAAATAATGGACAAAATAATATCAGCATTGTTTTTTAGAATGTATTATCATAATATGCAAGAGATTGGAAATGTGCACTGCTGGCCAGGGAGGCATCTCTTCGTTTGAATGATGGTCCATGTCAACCCTTGCTAACTTTTTCACAATACAATACAATACAACTTTGTTCTTTAGTTACAGTGAACAACAAAAATGTGTCTCTGCTCAGTTTTCAACCCCCCCCCAAACAGCAGACCTCACACATACAGTTGAGACGGTTGCAGGTTCAAGCTGCAGTGCAGTGCAACTGGATGGAGAGCATGTTGTGGGGTTAAGGGCCTTGCTCAAGGGTCCAACGGTAGGGGGAATGTTTTTGAGGATGTGAAACCATCAGCCCTCCAGTTATCAGATACATTTTGTCAATTTTTTTCCCCAACTGGCCACCTTTCGTCCACAGGTAAAACTCCTGCCACTGGTCCCACTCCTTAGCCATTGGGCTATCTACCATCAGTACAGTATGGGTTGTTGCCTGACTGAGGAGCAAAGACATGAGATAATCTTCAGAACTAAGCATGAGTTCATCTGACAAAATGAAGACAAAATGCAATGCAGACATAGAATTACTATGATGTAGAAGAACAACTTACATGCAGTTGTTGTCAGCAGCAGCCAAAAGAGAGATCCTCTGCCTCTGTTAGTTCTGGGTTACTGCCAAACTGAGCAAAACATAAACAGTGTGTTTAAAAGTCATGTAATGATTAACTAGGCTATTAAATCACTGAGACGTATTATACATAATTTATTATAAATAATTTATACATACCTCCTCTCAGTCAGCAACAGTCTTCTAATGGCTTCATGACACATTGTCCCCTCAATTGACTCCACACTGAAATAAAGTAACAATTAGCAAATTGCCAATGTCAGGCTGGGTCTGTAGCTCTATTTGGCATATGCCATAATAGAAAAGTTTGTTTATTTGAAAGAGTGAGCTGGCTAACTTTAAAGTGGCAAATGCAAGTAGCCTAGCTTTTTTTGTTCAGTTAGCTAAGTTAGCTAACGTAGCTAGCTATCTTACAAACACGCTCAAATTCTTTCAACTTTATTTATCTAGCGTATAGTTTATCATATGACTTTGATTTAACTTCATTATTATTGAATTAAATAATCAAGTTTGTTTACCTTAATATATTGAACAATAACGTGCTTATTGGTAGGCGAAATGCAAGTTGGTTCAATCACCATCCTCTTGCGCGGTTATACTGGAATGACAGTTGGTTTCTATATAGAACCCCTTTTTTAATCCAAGACTGTAAGCTTTCATTAAACACATTATTTCCTCATGCTTCTAGATAGCATTTAGTTTGCAACAGCACTGGTTTGTATCAACCTTGCTGTTTGCCACTCAGAAATCGGCAACAATGTTTCAAAATATGAAATCGATCATCCTCCTGCCATAGAGGGCTACCGGTTTCAGACGTCAGCTAGCCATCTTTCTGACAATGCAGGGGGAAAAATATTTCACCTTTATTTAACCAGGTAGGCCAGTTGAGGACAAGTTCTCATTTACAACTGCAACCTGGCCAAGATAAAGCAAACCATGCAGCAGCCACATTAATATGACTAGAAATGTCAATGCAAAACAGCTGAAACAAATTAAAAGGGAATATTAGCTGGCATTTCAGAGTTTGATGTGACTGGGTTAGCTTTTGTTAGCTTTTTCTTTCTAAAATCCCATCCATTATACTCAAAGTTCTTTTGTTCAATGCCTTCAGAAAGTATTCACATCCGTTGACTTTTTCCACATTTTGTTGTTTAACAAAAATGGATTAAAAGGGATTAATTGTCTTTTTTTTGTCAACGATCTACACAAAGTACTCTATAATGTCAAAATGGAAGGAACATTTTTAACATTTGTAAAACATTTCTGAAAAATAAAACACCAATATATCTTGATTAGATAATTATTCAACCCCCTGAGTCAATACATAGAATCACCTTTGGCAGTGATCACAGTCTTTCTGGGTACGTCTCTACGAGCTCTACACACTTGGATTGTGCAACATTTGTCCATTATTCTTTTCAAAATACTTCAAACTCTGTCAAATTGTTTATTGATCATTGCTAGACAACCATTTTTAGGTCTTGCCATAGATTTTGAAGCAAATTTATGTCAAAACTGTAACTCGGCCACTCAGGAACATTCACTGTCTTCTTGGTAAGCAACTCCAGTGTAGATTTGGCCTTGTTATTGTCCTGCTGAAAGGTGAATTAATCTCTCAGTGTCTGGTGGAAAGCAGTCTGAACCAGGTTTTCCTCTATGATTTTGACTAGGCTTAGCTCCATTCCGTTTCTTATTTTTCCTGAAAAACTCCCCAGTCCTTAACGATTACAAGTATACCCATAACATGATGCAGCCACCACTTTGCTTGAAAATATGGAGAGTGGTACTCAGTAATGTGTTGTATTGGATTTGCCCCTAACATAACACTTTGTAGTCAGGACAAAAAGTGAATTGCTTTGCCATATTTTTTGCAGTATTACTTTGTTGCAAACGGGATGCATGTTTTGGAATATTTTTATTCTGTACAGGGTTCCTTCTTTTCACTCTGTCAATTAGGTTAGTATTGTGTAGTAACTACAATTTTGTTGATCTTATCCTCAGTTTTCTCCTATTAAACTCTGTAACTGTTTTAAAGTCACCTTTGGCCTCATGGTGAAATCCCTGAGCCGTTTCCTTCCTCTCTGGCAACTGAGTTGGGAAGGTCGCCTCTATCTTTGTAGTGACTGAGTGTATTGATACACCATCCGAAGTGTAATTAATAACTTCACCTTGCACAAAGGAATATTCAATGTCTGTTTGTTTGTACCCATCTACTAATAGATGCCCTTACCTTACAGATAATTGTATGTGTGAGGTATAGAGATGAGTAAGTCATTCAAAAATGATGATAAACACTATTATTGTACAAAGAGTGAGTCAGATTTCAACTATTCATTTTTAATTAATTTGTAAAAATGTAGAGAACCCAAATTCCACATTATGGGTTATTGTGTGTAGGCTAGTGACCAAAAACATCTCAATTGAATACATTTTAAATTCAGGCTGTAACACAAAAATGTGTAAAAAGTCAAAGGGTACGAATGCTTTCTGGCCTTCTTTAGTAAAGGGTTCTTTAATCTTGTCCAAAGAACCAAAATGTTCTAAATATAACCACAAGTGTGCGTTACTGCTATGACTACGATTATGCCTTTGGCTGCTGGTCAATAAAATAATGTTGATTTGAAAACCAATAGAATATGAGAAAAATGCTGGTTTCAAAGGCATATTAATTGTTTATAAAATAATTTGCTCAACATTTATGTGGTTGTATTTTGGCTAGCCTAGGCTATTCTGAAAAAACGTCCAGGTTATAAACAATGAAGATTATGGTTAAATCATTTCAAAATGCTGGCCTCTTCCGCTCAGGTTGGTGATGTGCTGCACTGTTCTTCACTCTCCGGCCTTGTGACCATTTGATCTGAACGGACAGTGCCATGAGTGAGCCTGTGTCGACAGAATCAAACCTTTAGACGCTAATGTTAATTATATTTCATTATATTTGCCAAACATGACTGGCGCTTAGCCTATATTTCCGTCACTTAAAGGGTCATTAAAGTTTGGCTACATTTTCTGCCGCCTCTCTCCTGTCAGCATCTGTTTGGCCAATGTGCATATCACCTACACTTTGACATGTATGCTTTTTTATTTATGGACTTGAAAAATGTATTTGAATATTATTCCAGTGTTGGCCTCACTGATCCAATTTTGATCGGAGTAATTGTTTGCTATTGTGATTCTTCTTCTTGTCCGACAATTTTGTTTTCCATGTTCCGGACAAGAAGACAAGCATTCACGTCGAGCCCTGCAGTATGTTTAACTAACTCGCACACTCAGAAAGTACACCTATTTTACTATTTAGATAACAGCACTTTGCATGAAATTACATCATTTGACAATAGGACCTCAAATAATCTCTAACAAAGTAAGTTAATTACAGGTCTCTGAACCATTGTACAATTCAGTCTTTCTACTCGAATTACATTATTCCCATGGGCAAAAGAATGTGAATATATCTGTGGCTATGGTCTTCTCTCTCTCAACTATGGTGTATATGGGTGTTTTAGAGGCACACCTCTCTGTGCGTCTGAAAGAGAAAGGCTTGTCCTTATTTAAAATAATGGAAATAAGACACTGCTTTTTCCTGGCTTTTTCCAGCTAGACCTCCCTTTCACTTGGAAAGCAGTTGTAAATTACTCCTACAGCTGTTTTGAATACAGCCTACGGGCGACAGAACTTCTTCAAGAGAATACACACCATCTGTGTGTTCCCAGCATTTCCCAGAATGCTCTTGACTTTTCCACTTTGTCAGTGGAAACCTGTGTCCATAGGATAAAACCAGAGAGAGAATATTTAAACATCTGTAATCAGGCAATTAATGTTTACAGTGACGATACAATATAAATAACATAAGACCAGGTGGTTGAATGTAAAGCTATATTAAAAACATGAGCTGGCACACACCCAGAGAAAATTATTTTATGTAGAGGTGCTGACTAATGGCGAATAATCTAGACGCTATAAAAATAGAGTCGCACACTCTCTATATAAACTCCCAGTAATTTATTGGGTAAATCCAATCAAATGTTATTTGTCACTTGCGCCAAATACAACAGGTGTTGGAAGACCTTACAGTGAAATGCTTACTTAATACAAGTCCTTAACCAACAATGCAGTTTTAGGAAAATACCTAAAAAAACGAAGTGATAAGAATAACAAATAATTCAAGAGCAGCAGTAAATAACAATAGCGGGGCTGTATACTGGAGTACCAGTGCAGAGCCAATGTGCGGGAGCACCGGTGTCGAGGTATTTGAGGTAATATGCACATGTAGGTAGAGTTATTAAAGTGACTATGCATAGATAATAACAGAGAGTAGCAGCAGGGTAGAAGGGGTGGGGGGCAATACAAATTGTCTGGGTTGCCATTTGATTAGCTGTTCAGAAGTCTTATGGCTTGGGGTAGAAGCTGTTTAGAAGCCTCTTGAACCTAGACTTTGTCACTCCGGTACCGCTTGCCTTGCGGTAGCAAAGAGAGAACAGTCTATGACTAGGGTGGCTGGAGTCTTTGACAATTTTTGGGGCCTTCCTCTGACACCGCCTGGTATAGAGGTCCTGGATGGCAGGAAGCTTGGCCCCAATGATGTACTGGGCCATACGCACAACCCTCTGCCGTTCCTTGCGGTCAGAGGATGAGCAGTTGCCATACCAGGCAGTGATGCAACCCATCAGAATGCTCTCGATTGTGCAGCTGTAAAGCCTTTTGAGGATCTGAGGACCCATGCCAAATCTTTTCAGTTTCCTGAGGGGGAATAGGTTTTGTCGTGCCCTCTTCACAACTGTCTTGGTGTGCTTGGACCATGTTTGTTTTTGGTGATGTGGACGCCAAGGGACTTGAAGCTCTCAACCTGCTCCACTGCAGCCCCGTCGATGAAAATGGGGGCATGCTCGGCCCTCCTTTTCCTGTAGTCCACAATCATCTCCTTTGTCCTGATCACGTTAGGGGAGAGGTTGTTGCCCTTGCACCACACTGTCAGGTCTCTGACCTCCCCCCTATAGTCTGTCTCATCGTTGTCGGTGATGGGGTTGGAGTCATGCCTGGCCATGCACTCATGAGTGAACAGAGATTACAGGAGGGGACTGAGCACGCACCCCTGATACATGTTCCGGCGCCGACAGAGATGGCCGCCTCGCTTCGCGTTCCTAGGAAACTATGCAGTTTTTTTATGTGTTATTTCTTACATTAGTACCCCAGGTCATCTTAGGTTTCATTACATACAGTCGAGAAGAACTACTGAATACAAGATCAGCGTCAACTCACCATCAGTACGACCAAGAATATGACTTTCGCGAAGAGGATCCTGTGTTCTGCCTTTCAACCAGGACAACGGAATGGATCCCAGCCGGCGACCCAAAAAAACGACTCTGTAAAAGAGGGAAACGAGGCGGTCTTCTGGTCAGACTCTGGAGACGGGCACATTGTGCACCACTCCCTAGCATTCTTCTCGCCAATGTCCAGTCTCTTGACAACAAGGTTGATGAAATCCGAGCAAGGGTAGCATTCCAGAGGGACATCAGAGACTGTAACGTTCTTTGCTTCACGGAAACATGGCTCACTGGAGAGACGCTGTCGGAGGCGGTGCAGCCAGCGGGTTTCTCCACACATCGCGCCGACAGAAACAAACATCTTTCTGGTAAGAAGAGGGGCGGGGGCGTATGCCTTATGGCTAACGAGACATGGTGTGATCACAGAAACATACAGGAACTCAAATCCTTCTGTTCACCTGATTTAGAATTCCTCACAATCAAATGTCGACCGCATTATCTACCAAGAGAATTCTCTTCGATTATAATCACAGCCGTATATATTCCCCCCCAAGCAGACACATCGATGGCTCTGAACAAACTTTATTTGACTCTTTGCAAACTGGAATCCATACATCCTGAGGCTGCATTCATTGTAGCTGGGGATTTTAACAAGGCTAATCTGAAAACAAGACTCCCTAAATTGTATCAGCATATTGATTGCGCAACCAGGGCTGGCAAAACCTTGGATCATTGATATTCTAACTTCCGCAACGCATATAAGGCCCTGCCCCGCCCTCCTTTCGGAAAAGCTGACCACGACTCCATTTTGCTGATCCCTGCCGACAGACAGAAACTAAAACAAGAAGCTCCCACGCTGAGGTCTGTCCAACGCTGGTCCGACCAAGCTGATTCCACACTCCAAAACTGCTTCCATCACGTGGACTGGGATATGTTTCGTATTGCGTCAGACAACAACATTGACGAATACGCTGATTCGGTGTGCGAGTTCATTAGAACGTGCGTTGAAGATGTCGTTCCTATAGCAACGATTAAAACATTCCCTAACCAGAAACCGTGGATTGATGGCAGCATTCGCGTGAAACTGAAAGCGCGAACCACTGCTTTTAATCAGGGCAAGGTGACTGGTAACATGACCGAATACAAACAGTGCAGCTATTCCCTCCGCAAGGCTATCAAACAAGCTAAGCGTCAGTATAGAGACGAAATAGAATCTCAATTCAACGGCTCAGACACAAGAGGTATGTGGCAGGGTCTACAGTCAATCACGGACTACAAGAAGAAAACCAGCCCAGTCACGGACCAGGATGTCTTGCTCCCAGGCAGACTAAATCACTTTTTTGCCCACTTTGAGGACAATACAGTGCCACTGACACGGCCTGCAACGAAAACATGCGGACTCTCCTTCACTGCAGCCGAGGTGAGTAAAACATTTAAACGTGTTAACCCTCGCAAGGCTGCAGGCCCAGACGGCATCCCCAGCCGCGCCCTCAGAGCATGCGCAGACCAGCTGGCTGGTGTGTTTACGGACATATTCAATCAATCCCTATACCAGTCTGCTGTTCCCACATGCTTCAAGAGGGCCACCATTGTTCCTGTTCTCAAGAAAGCTAAGGTAACTGAGCTATACGACTACCGCCCCATAGCACTCACTTCCATCATCATGAAGTGCTTTGAGAGACTAGTCAAGGACCATATCACCTCCACCCTACCTGACACCCTAGACCCACTCCAATTTGCTTACCGCCCAAATAGGTCCACAGACGATGCAATCTCAACCGCACTGCACACTGCCCTAACCCATCTGGACAAGAGGAATACCTATGTGAGAATGCTGTTCATCGACTACAGCTCGGCATTTAACACCATAGTACCCTCCAAGCTCGTCATCAAGCCCGAGACCCTGGGTCTCAACCCCGCCCTGTGCAACTGGGTACTGGACTTCCTGACTGGCCGCCCCCAGGTGGTGAGGGTAGGCAACAACATCTCCACCCTGCTGATCCTCAACACTGGGGCCCCACAAGGGTGCGTTCTGAGCCCTCTCCTGTACTCCTTGTTCACCCACGACTGCGTGGCCACGCACGCCTCCAACTCAATCATCATGTTTGCGGACGACACAACAGTGGTAGGCTTGATTACCAACAACGACGAGACGGCCTACAGGGAGGAGGTGAAGGCCCTCGGAGTGTGGTGTCAGGAAAATAACCTCACACTCAACGTCAACAAAACTAAGGAGATGATTGTGGACTTCAGGAAACAGCAGAGGGAACACCCCCCTATCCACATTGATGGAACAGTAGTGGAGAGGGTAGTAAGTTTTAATTTCCTCGGCATACACATCACAGACAAACTGAATTGGTCCACTCACACAGACAGCATCGTGAAGAAGGCGCAGCAGCGCCTCTTCAACCTCAGGAGGCTGAAGAAATTCGGCTTGTCACCAAAAGCACTCACAAACTTCTACAGATGCACAATCGAGAGCATCCTGGCGGGCTGTATCACCGCCTGGTACGGCAACTGCTCCGCCCACAACCGTAAGGCTCTCCAGAGGGTAGTGAGGTCTGCACAACGCATCATCACCGGGGGCAAACTACCTGCCCTCCAGGACACCTACACCACCCGATGTTACAGGAAGGCCATAAAGATCATCAAGGACAACAACCACCCGAGCCACTGCCTGTTCACCCTGCTATCACTGCCTGTTCACCCTGCTATCATCCAGAAGGCGAGGTCAGTACAGGTGCATCAAAGCTGGGACCGAGAGACTGAAAAACAGCTTCTATCTCAAGGCCATCAGACTGTTAAACAGCAACCACTAACATTGAGTGGCTGCTGCCAACACACTGACTCAACTCCAGCCACTTTAATAATGGGAATTGATGGGAAATGATGTAAAATATATCACTAGCCACTTTAAACAATGCTACCTAATATAATGTTTACATACCCTACATTATTAATCTCATATGTATACGTATATACTGTACTCTATATCATCTACTGCATCCTTATGTAATACATGTATCACTAGCCACTTTAACTATGCCACTTTGTTTACATACTCATCTCATATGTATATACTGTACTCGATACCATCTACTGTATCTTGCCTATGCTGCTCTATACCATCACTCATTCATATATCTTTATGTACATATTCTTTACCCCCTTACACTGTGTATAAGACAGTAGTTTTGGAATTGTTAGTTAGATTACTTGTTGGTTATTACTGCATTGTCGGAACTAGAAGCACAAGCATTTCGCTACACTCGCATTAACATCTGCTAACCATGTGTATGTGACAAATAAAATTTGATTTGAGGTGTCCCCGTGTTGAGGATCAGCGTGGTGGATGCGTTGTTACCTACCCTTACCACCTGGGGGCGGCCTGTCAGGAAGTCCAGGATCCAGTTGCAGAGGGAGGTGTTTAATCCCAGGGTCCTTAGCTTAGTGATGAGCTTTGAGGGTACTATAGTGTTGAACGCTGAGCTGTAGTCAATGAATAGCATTCTCACATAGGTGTTCCTTTTGTCCAGGTGTGAAAGGGCATTGTGGAGTGCAATAGAGATTGCATAATCTGTGGATCTGTTGGTGCTGTATGCAAATTGAAGTGGGTCTAGAGTTCCTGAGATAAAGTTGTTGATGTTAGCCATGAACAGTCTTTCAAAGGATTTCATGGATACAGACGTGAGTGCTACGGGTCAGTAGTCATTTAGGCAGGTTACCTTAGTGTTTTTGGGCACAGGGACTCTGGCGGTCTGCTTGAAACATGTTGGTATTACAGACTCAGACAGGGAGGGGTTGAAAACATCAGTGAAGACACTTGCGAGTCAGTCAGCGCATGCTCGGAGTACACATCCTGGTAATCCGTCTGCTAATCACCACCGTTTCAGCTGCCGACTCTCTTTATTTTGATGGATGTACAGCTATGACATTTGACCGTTTTCCCCCTGTACTTCAAACCTGCAGTTTAAACCTTCATGCAAATCAGAGGTTTGGAAGACCTGAAAGGCTGTTTGTACTGCTTGCAAAGAACCACACACAAATGTTTCATTTTTTTATTTGTTTTATTTGTCACATGGACAAGTACAGTGAAATGCTTCAATTGTAGCCGCTACCCAACAGTATTCAATATCAAAATAGTATAACTAATAAAAAATGTAAAAAACAAAACAAACAAGAGAAACAAGAAAATGAGAGGAAGATATATAAAGGGTCCGTGCCAGTACCAAATTTACATTGTGCAGGGATACTGGAGTATTTGAGGTAGATATGTACATGTAGGCAGGGATTAGGAGAAAGTGACTGGTAGCAGGATAAATAATAATAATAATAGTATGGCAGCAGCAGCAGTGGTGGGTGGGAGTGTGTGTGGTGGTAAGTGTGTGTATGTAAGTGTAAGCGTGTGGGGGTGTGCAAGAGTATCAGTGTTGGACTGATAGGCGGAAATGTAAACAGGGCTGAAAAGAGACTGGTAACAGGAATATATACCAGTAAATACTTATGATAACATGCTGATGGTAATATATATATATATATATATGTAAAAAGGAGTAATATTGTCAAGTAGTAGTATAGATATTAATGGTAATTGCAATCAATATTCAATGAACAGCATTGTAGCGGTGGTAATGAATCTAATCAATAATCATTTCAGCAGAAGCGTAGGTTTAAGGGGAGCAGTAGTTGTTAGCTTCCCTGGCTTTTGGCTAAGATCAAGTGCAGTTTTTAGTCATTTTAACAGGGGATGGAAGCGGTTTAGGAGTCTGTTGGTCTGAGCCTTGATGCACCGGTACCGCCTGCCAGACGGGAGCCTGGAGAATAGTCCATGTCTCCGGTGGCTGGAATCTTTTGCAATTTTTTGGCCCTTTCTTAGACATCGCCCGGCATGTACGTCCTGGACGGCTGGGAGCTGACCCCCAGTGATGCGCTTGGATGTCCACACCATCCTATGTAGGGCCTTCCGGTCGAGGTTGGTGCAATTGCCATGCCAGACAGTGATACAACGGTCAGGATGCTCTTGATGGTACAGGTGCAAAAGTTCCTAAGGATCTGAGGGGCCATGCTGAATTGTTTCAAACCTCCTGAGGGAGAAGAGGCACTGCTGTGCTTTCTTCACGACTGTGCTGGTGTGAGAGGGCCATGTTAAGTCCTCCGTGGTGTGGACACAGAGGAAGTTGAAGCTCTTGACCCTCTCCACTGCGGTCCCGTCGATGTGGGTGTGCACCCTCCCCTGTTTCCTGTAGTCCACGATCAGCTCCTTGGTCTTGCTGATGTTGAGGTAGAGGTTGTTGTTTTGGTACCACACTTCCAGGCCTCTGACCTCCTCCCGACAGAATCAAACCTTTAGATATCAATGTTAATTATCCTTCAATAAATCCCTGTAGGTTGTCACATCGCTGTTGGTGATCAGGCCTACTACCGTTGTGTCGTCAGCAAACCTGATGATGGAGTTGGAGTCATGCGTGGCCACACAGTTGTGGGTGAACAGGGAATACAGGAGGGGGCTAAGCACACACCCGTGGGGGGCCCCCTTGTTGAGGGTCAGCGTGGCAGAGGTGTTGTTACCTACTCTTACCACCTCAGCCCGTCAGGAAGTATAGGATCCAGTTACAGAGGGGGTGTTCAGTCCCAGGGTCCTAAGCTTAGTGATGAGCTTGGATGGGAACTATGGTGTTGAACACTAAGCTGTAGTCGATGAAGAGCATCCTCACATAGGTATTCCTCCTTTCTAAGTGGAACAGGGCAGCGTGGAGAGCAATTGAGATTGCGTAATCTGTGGATATGTTGGGGCGGTATGCAAAATGGATTGGGTCCAGGGTGTCTGGGTCTGGGATGATGGGTGCTATGTGCAATGACCAGCCTTTCAAAGCACTTCATTGTTACGGATGTGAGTGCTACAGGGTGGTAGTCATTGTGGCAGGTTGCCTTAGAATTTTGGGAACATGAATGATGGTAGTCAGCTTGAAACATGGGAGATGTGTGACAATACTCTTGTCAATTTGTTTTTGCCAGGTCGCAATTTTAAATGAGAACTTGTTCTCAACTTGCCTACCTGGTTAAATAAAGGTGAAATAAAATTAAAATAAATAAAAACTAAATGGTGATGACACCATAGAACAGACTTTGAATGTGCTTTAGGTGGTGTGTGTGTGTGGGTTTAGCAGTGAGTGTAAATGTTAAAAGAAAGTAAATAACAGCTCAGTGGTGAACTGAAAAAGCATCTGGAGGCCTCTCTCTCTCTCTCTCTTTCTCTCTACTTCTCTCTCTCTCTCTCGGGCTGTATAACGTTGATTAAAACCTGTACTTAACGGGATAGTATAGCTGAACTGAACTATCCCTTCAATAATAGCAGCTGAACTTGACAAAGTGTTGTCGTCTCTCCTCGTTTCTCCCTCAGAACCGAATGGAGGAGAGCAAAGCCTTGTTTAGGACCATCATCACATATCCCTGGTTCCAGAACTCCTCTGTCATCCTCTTCCTCAACAAGAAGGATCTGCTGGAGGAGAAGATCAATTACTCCCACCTGGTTGACTACTTCCCGGAGTATGACGGTGAGTGGCCGCACCCGTTTGCTATTTGGAGTCAGGGGCCCGACCACAAATTTAATTCCCTCAGGAAAAATAAAGTTCCCTAAAACCTCTATGCTTTATGACTTGTTAAAAGCACGAATGAGCCTTTATAATGTGTTATAACAAGGCTTGTAATATGTGTATGTCTCTAACATAGGTCCCCAGAGAGACGCCCAGGCGGGCCGCGAGTTCATCCTAAAGATGTTTGTGGACCTGAACCCGGACAGCGACAAGATCATCTACTCCCACTTCACCTGCGCCACGGACACCGAGAACATCCGCTTTGTGTTCGCCGCCGTCAAAGACACCATCCTGCAGCTCAACCTGAAGGAGTATAACCTGGTGTGAAAGCCATAGAGTTAGAATCCTAGAAGGGACTTCTTCGGCATGAGCGGAGCATGACTGGGGCTGAGGCCCTTCTCCAACATTGACTGACTGAATGTCAAACTGACTGCCAAAACAAACATCTAATGGTTGCGTAATGCTAATTTATTGCCATTGTTGACCCTTCCTTTCTTTTGTCTATTTAAAAGAAAAACATTATTGAGGGGGTTTGGGGGGTTTAAATGTCGTTGTTGGATATGTACAGCACCGTTCCTCCAATTGTTTTAGGCTAAGCGTTGTGACGTTTTATTTTTAAGACACTCGAAGTGACAGCTGGGTTTTGTCCGCCTCTGATCTTGATTCCAAGGTGCTCCTGCCCTTTGTGTTTCTGATTTGACCCAGTCGGTTCATTCCACCGCCGGTCTGTGGCGTCCATTCTTCTGCCTCACACTTATTTTCCTCAGAAAGGGTGAAAAGGGTTGATACTGTGATTTTTTAAAAATTTAATTTATGATTGTTTTTCGTTATTGCATCAAATGATTTGGTAGCGTTTGACGTGGGAGTCGTTTGAGCCAAACAGCAGGGCAGGAGGTTATCCATGTAACTAGGTTGTGGAGTGAGCACCATGATACTCATTGTCCATCACAAACCCCGGGGTCAGGAAAAGGTTATTGATGAGACAGTGTTGATGTCGCGCTGTGCCACGCGGACTTTTTTAAGGTCCTGTTTATTTCCGATGCCAAAAGGACGTACAGTAAGGTTAACTCGACGCTCCCCTTTGCACAGTCAACTAGAAAGTGTATTGGAAGCAGGACGGGACACCAGCCTTTTGAAGGCACCAAGAGTTGCCAATGCACACGTGACCATTTTAAAGAGTTTCCCGTTTTTGGTTACGCACTCCTCCCCCATCTCGTATTCATCGTTGAATGCCAAAACCACTCGTTTGAGTCAGTATGCCAAGCCTGACAAAACACACATTCACTGGAGTTCATAGAGTTGTTGTGTTGTTAATGCCAAATTGAGTGGCCGATCGTTTTGTGGTCATTGTATGGAAATTATAATACTATTGACAGTAGAAGCTGAAGTCCTGTGGTGACCAGTTGTGACCAGTTGTGATTATGTGGTCGGTTGTATTCCATAGGCCTTTTTATCCAAGTCTTGGGTTTGGTTCACCTTGCACAGTATGAAATTATTTTCTTTTGACCAGACGGAGGCGGGGACCAGGGGGATGGAGGACCTTGCTCTATTAGTGATGGGTAACACAGATTCAGTTGTGAGAATCTGCTTTTGTCAAGGGCTCTTCTTTCGTAGAGGGGCCGCTAGTCTTCTCTCACTGCCTGGACTGAGCTGGACCACCGCAAAAGCAGCTGTGGCAGCCAATCACAGTGCTAGTGTCTCACATAGACTGAGAAATCACAATGCAGCTCTGTCCTTTTGATTGTCCAATCACAGCCCAGCTGTCCGACTGTTTTGGTTTGTTAGCAGTGGAGATGATTAGCTGTTTCCCATGTTAAAAGGGGCAGTGGCTCTGACTCCCAGTTATTTCTCTGAGTATGTACATTTTTTGTAACAATTCCCTAAACATAACCCTGTAATTGACATTTTATTGAGGTATAGTGCAATTATGAATGCTATAATCATTTTACATACATCTCTCTCTCATATATATATATATATATATGGCAGCATGCATGTTGTCTTTGTAATCATTATTTTTTGGCAGATTGAATGTGTGGTATTGAAAAAATGTATCTATGTAATCGTATTGTATGTCTAATGTATGGCTAATTCGTTTTGGGGGGGGAAATATTTACGTTTGTTTGTTTTTAAAAGGAGAATGTATATGTTTTTGCCAGTTCATTTCTCAACAACAAATGAAGTGCAGTTTCAAACTGCTTAAGGAGCAATTAATATGATCTAATGAAACGATATGCCAGAAGCTGCAATCGCTTTTGCTAATTGACTTTCGTATAAAAAAATGCAGACTCAAATTACAGGGCTAATTCCATTGGTTTAAATCTAAATACTGGCTTCAGGAAAAGAGCACTTGTCATGTAGGAATGACCACATCACACATCCGACTCCTTTCTTTATTTGACTATATTTGTTAGCTATTTTATTTATTCAAACAGGGCCTTGGAGACAGCACTCTGCAGTTTCCCCATTTCCCCTTGTCATCCCCACACTGGGACTGCGCGTTCCGTTGGGGCTAATTGTTCATTGGCCATTTAACGTAATGCTGCAACCCCTGAGGTTTCTTATGTTAACATTTAAGACTGTGACCAGGAGAACAATCCATTCGCCTCTCAAAAACACCTTCCAGTGTCTTTTTGCTGTCGAGGGTCCACGAAAACCACCTCTACATTCGAACCACCCCCTAGTCCCTACATGCTTGAATTTATTCTGGGTCGTGTTCATTATGCATGCAACAAAAACGTTGTTTTTTTAACAACAGAACAAGAAAATTTGAGTTTTTCTTATTCGACAAAGCCAGGTTTCAGTTGATGTTTTACGTTTGGTGCCTATTCAATGGAGTTAAGAACGTATTGTAAATTCATTCCTCGGCTAATGGAGTTAACCAACTGGTACCTTTCGTGTAGCTCAAATGGAAAGGACCATGTTTCAAGAGCAGTCCGAGGCAAGTTCTGGGAGGCAGCGCTATATGCTAAGCTAGTACACTGAATCCGGTTACACATAATAAACACGACCTAGTGCGTTCAGATCTATAATACTGAAGGGGTAGGGGGCTATGGGATGGAACATGTGGGCACCTGGGTGGGTGATGGGTTAGAATGCAGGTCGAGGACCAAATGTGGCACTTGCCAAAAAAAGAATGTGCACCACTATCACAATATGCTAGGAACCCAAATTTGTTTGAATGGATATATTAATGGATGGTACATTAATAAAAGCTATTGATGGCCAATCATCAGAATGTACAGATTTGTTTATGAACTCCATACAAGTGATAGAAAAAGTTAACTTGTACATGTTGTCTTATTGTGGGAGCTGGGCCTCCTGCTCATTTAATTAAGGAACACTTCATCATATGTTACCTCTCTCTGAATGAGACTCCTCTGTGAACATGTTTCAGTATTCACACAGACCAGAAGGATAGGAAGCCAGCTAGAACGTTTCGCAGGGAAGACAAATAAAGTGAGTACAGCAAAGTATTTTCCTACAATACATTTGCAACACACACACACACATACAGTGCCTTGCAAAAGTATTCGGCCCCCTTGAACTTTGCGACCTTTTGCCACATTTCAGGCTTCAAAAATAAAGAAATAAAACTGTATTTTTTTTGTGAAGAATCAACAACAAGTGGGACACAATCATGAAGTGGAACGACATTTATTGGATATTTCAAACTTATTTAACAAATCAAAAACTGAAAAATTGGGCGTGCAAAATTATTCAGCCCCCTTAAGTTAATACTTTGTAGCGCCACCTTTTGCTGCGATTACAGCTGTAAGTCGCTTGGGGTATGTCTCTATCTGTTTTGCACATCGAGAGACTGAATTTTTTTCCCATTCCTCCTTGCAAAACAGCTCGAGCTCAGTGAGGTTGGATGGAGAGCATTTGTGAACAGCAGTTTTTAGTTCTTTCCACAGATTCTCGATTGGATTCAGGTCTGGACTTTGACTTGGCCATTCTAACACCTGGATATGTTTATTTTTTAACCATTCCATTGTAGATTTTGCTTTATGTTTTGGATCATTGTCTTGTTGGAAGACAAATCTCCGTCCCAGTCTCAGGTCTTTTGCAGACTCCATCAGGTTTTCTTCCAGAATGGTCCTGTATTTGGCTCCATCCATCTTCCCATCAATTTTAACCATCTTCCCTGTCCCTGCTGAAGAAAAGCAGGCCCAAACCATGATGCTGCCACCACCATGTTTGACAGTGGGGATGGTGTGATGAGCTGTGTTGCTTTTACGCCAAACATAACGTTTTGCATTGTTGCCAAAAAGTTCAATTTTGGTTTCATCTGACCAGAGCACCTTCTTCCACATGTTTGGTGTGTCTACCAGGTGGCTTGTGGCAAACTTTAAAACGACACTTTTTATGGATATCTTTAAGAAATGGCTTTCTTCTTGTCACTCTTCCATAAAGGCCAGATTTGTGCAATATACGACTGATTGTTGTCCTATGGACAGAGTGTCCCACCTCAGCAGTTCATCCAGAGTGATCATAGACCTCTTGGCTGCATCTCTGATCAGTCTTCTCCTTGTATGAGCTGAAAGTTTAGAGGGATGGCCAGGTCTTGGTAGATTTTGCAGTGGTCTGATACTCCTTCCATTTCAATATTATCGCTTGCACAGTGCTCCTTGGGATGTTTAAAGCTTGGGAAATCTTTTTGTATCCAAATCCGGCTTTAAACTTCTTCACAACAGTATCTCGGACCTGCCTGGTGTGTTCCTTGTTCTTCATGATGCTCTCTGCGCTTTTAACGGACCTCTGAGACTATCACAGTGCAGGTGCATTTATACGGAGACTTGATTACACACAGGTGGATTGTATTTATCATCATTAGTCATTTAGGTCAACATTGGATCATTCAGAGATCCTCACTGAACTTCTGGAGAGAGTTTGCTGCACTGAAAGTAAAGGGGCTGAATAATTTTGCACGCCCAATTTTTCAGTTTTTGATTTGTTAAAAAAGTTTGAAATATCCAATAAATGTCGTTCCACTTCATGATTGTGTCCCACTTGTTGTTGATTCTTCACAAAAAAATAACAGTTTTATATCTTTATGTTTGAAGCCTGAAATGTGGCAAAAGGTCGCAAAGTTCAAAGGGGCCGAATACTTTCGCAAGGCACTGTACATAGAGATAAAGAGACCATAAAGAACTCCTATCCTGGAGTCACTTGCCGGATATTTACCTTGTGAGGTGACTGGCTTAGTTGCGACAGTTCAAGAGGACTCATATTTATGTTACATTTGATTGAAATGTTAGACTTAATATAATTAGCCCAAACAAAGAATTCAACTAATCTTATTTCTAAAGCAGGAAGACTGTAAATTGGGAGTCTTGCTGTAGTGTTCCTGTTTTCCTTTTGTCATGTGGTCCTAGATATCCAATTGGCCAGGTCAAATATTGTTACATTACAGTGCTTCCTGCCAGGGCTGGTTCCAGGCATAAGTGACTGCTCGGGGGCCCCTGAACAATAAAAAAAGATATGCAGTACCAGTCAAAAGTTTGAACACACCTACTCATTCAAGCGTTTTTCATTATTTGTACTATTTTCTACATTGTAGAATAATAGTGAAGACATCAAAACTATGAAATAACACATGGAATCATGTAGTAACCAAAATGTTATATTTGAGATTCTCCAAAAAAGCCACCCTTTGCCTTGATGACAGCTTTGCACACTCTAGGCATTCACTCAATTAGCTTCATGAGGTAGTCACCTGGAATGCATTTCAATTAACAGATGTGCCTTGTTAAAAGTTAATTTGTCGAAATTCTTTCCTTCATGCGTTTGAGACAATTGTTGTGTTGTGACAAGGTTGGGCTGGTATATAGAATATAGCCCTATTTGGTAAAAGACCAAGTCCATATTATGGAAAGAGAAATGACAGTCCATCATTATTTTAAGACATGAAGGTCAGTCAATCTAGAAAATGTCAAGAACTTTGAAAGTTTCTTCAAGTGCAGTCGCAAAAAACATCAAGCGCTATGATGAAACTAGCTCTCATGAGGTTCGCCACAGTATTACCTCTGTAAAACTGCTAAATGTTTCCCTCTGACTCATGGAAAATTTGGTAGAAATGCAGAAAATGTGCTTTAAAACTGCCACATTTTCTCTACACCCCATGGCAAAATGTGTAGAATTGCAGGAAATGAACTTTCCTCTCCACCATCAACAGGGGAGCTGCTAAAATATTTTGTGGAAGGTGGGGGGCCCCCAACCAAACTTTGCTTAGGGCCCTCAAAGGCTAGAACCGGCCCTGCTTCCTGCAGGCTCCTTGTAAGTAACTATATCATGGTCGGGCATCTACTGTAGGCGCGCCCGTCCCCGCCCCGGTGGAGATGTGTCCTTCTACTGCCTTGGATAAAGTTCAGGATGTGACCAAGCGCCAGGAAACATATGCGCACTGCCAGTCTAACGTTCACCCACAGATTGTAGCTGTTACCTGTAGAGCAGGAGGTGAGTATTCCTATACCGGCAACTGGGAAGGAGACGATTCCGGGAACTTCAGACAGAAAGATCAAACGGGAAACGAAAATAACAATTTATTTGCTATGCGCATTCCGACCGGGAGGAACTAATTGGACAGACAGGTTGGCCTTTCATTGGGACTCCCGTGTCTACTGCTCCATCTTCTCCAGTGCTGTAAGTGCAAACAGAGGGGACATTGGACAGTGACTGCGTCAATGATGGCTGGATGTTGTATGTCGGCCGAGGAGAAGGAGAATCAGAGAATCAATCAGGAGATTGACAGGCAGCTGCGGCGGGACAAGAAAGACTCGCGCAGGGAACTCAAACTGCTGCTATTAGGTGAGAGCTATCACATCTGTCAATCCCACTGCTTAGTGCATGGCCACGGCTGTAACCAGGGTCCATTACATTTGAAGAAAGTTGAAGCTCATTTACTTAATTTCTATACAATTTTTAAACGTTAAAATGCTATTTGGAGAAGAGCACAAATGACCCCAGCCATTATCAATCACATTGGTTGCTGCAGCTTCATTCACCTCAGTCGATCTACAAACACATAGCCTATTAGCTATAGCTGCTACACATTAACTCACACTAACTCAGCACCTGGATTAAAAACTATAATTGAATATGTACAGAGAAGGTATTTTATTAGCAAATGGTAAACAAATAAGTTTGCTTGACATAATGTTTTTATTGTTGCAGTTTTAGAGCAGATTTCCTACAATTCTACACATGTTACTATGATTTATGACATGTTAAGTGTGGGTTCCCTGGAGGTCTGGGCCCCTGAGCAGGTTCCCTGTGTGCCCAGTCAGTAATGTATAGCTGGTTTAGTTAGACTAAATAAACAAATTTATCCCCCCAACATTACTGACATGGGCTAATTGATTGACTGTCAGTGAAGGAGCTATAACAAGAGGAGAACTGCTGATGTACAACCAAGTTTCGAAATTGGCTACTAGGCAAAACGTGGACCACACCTGGCCATAGGTGTCAAGTCAGGTGAGGAAAGGATCAGTAGGCTAGGCTATCACAGTGATGTTAGACTATAACACATTTAATATATTAAGTAATAGGCCTATAATGTGTCCATGCTGTGCAAACATGGGAGCACATTCCTTTTTTTAATCTCCTTTTAATTTCATTTCCTTCACCCAGACTTCACCCTCCCTCACCGGATGTGGTTGTGGTGCGCTCTGGCACTGTTCACTGAGCTTGGCACAGTTGTTCCACATTGTTCTATAATGTCAGCACTGCACAACTTCTCAACATAGCCTAGGCACTCACACTTTTTTTCTAGGCTATTAAGCATAACTTTTAAAAAAATATTACCAAGGCTTACTAAACAGTTGTGCTGCTCAGATAGAAGGCGCCTTTGCAACTAGCCCATTCATAGACAGCAATGTTAAACATATACCGTTGTATTTACGAACCTGTCTGCCATCCGGGGCAAATGCACCGACGCTGCCCAGAAGCTCTGTCTCAATGTCAATACGCCTCACTTGCAATACGGCTTTGGAAACATTTGGTACTGAACTTTCATATTGACGAGAAATAATTTTCAAAAAAACAAAAGGTTAAATTACTACACACCTTTATAGAGTTAGAGTTAGGGTTCGTGCTCCTTAACCATACATTATTGGGCTACTTTGCTTTGGGCTACCCAGTCGAGGTGAAGGAAATTGTATTGGTGAAAGAAAATGTGATGGTTTCACTTTCATTGTCAACAAATAGAATAGCTTACTTTGCTAACAACTAATAATAACTAACTGCGAAGCTTTCAATTACGAAATGTTGGTGCCTTGCCTTGGGGCGTTGGCCCACCGATGTGTTTGTAGTCGCAGGTAGCTGGTGTACCACGGTTATTTTCTCATGCAAAGTCATGCAAATACAGCTGAGAGTATCATTTCAGTTTTGCCTGATCAACGCTCCTGGAAAGCGTGCTCTAATCACACACCCGAAAGTCTAGAGTGGAAAAAAGAAGGGCTTGTAAAATGCACATTCTCATATAAACAACTTTTATTTAAATGTCATAAACACTGGATATCTTGTGTTTCCAATAGATCTTCACCTGTTAAACACAACAAAACCATTATAAAAGCCATATCTCATGTTAAGAATTACATCAGAATGTATCACAGACATGTCTACAACTTGAATATCTTTGTTTGCCATATAGCAGACCAACATAGGCCTAGTTGTGTTATAAGGAAACACCTTAGATGGTGCTCTTCTGTCCAGTGTGTGTTTGAGAAGCAGTGAAGCGTGTGAGCCACTACATGTCCCTGAAGGTGTCATTAGACCAGTGACTGCCCACAGTAAAACTCATGGGAGACATTCAGCACATGATGAAAAGGTTGATTACTGCAGGGTGTCTGGGCCAGACCTACATATGATCACCATGTGTATTGTGTAACACTTTGAACTATTGCTTGTTAGCATTGGTGAACAGAGGGCATCAGTCATCACCGCAGGCAAGGGAACTTAGCTTTTCACGTGAGTGTGGTTCAATGGATCCACCTCTGTTTTTACACCAGCATCTGCCTCCTCACGCTTCAGTGAGAGACGATACAGATTCTGCAGCAGGGTTTTGTGTAGGCTACTGTCCTCACACCTTAGCTCCCACGAATGAGGAAGTGGAGGTTTGTGTGTCTGTTTCTGTGGTCAGGGGGGCAAGCTGGGTGGTTATGGTTATAGCTAATGCCAGTAATGGCCACAGCTGAATGCTACTCTGAGCGGGGGAGGGGCCAGCTGGGCAGACAGATAGACAGACAGGGAAGCGGACTGACTGGTGGTGGTAACCACAGTGGTACTACTGGTATGGTAAGAACCCTATTTCACTATTACATCACCGTGTAAACCAATGGTGCATAACATATGACCGTGCGCTCCAGATGAGGGCTGAAATCCAATTCAATCCGTCATGGTCGCCGTAGTAAGAAAATAATAGGCTGAATCTCTTTTAGAATGTTTTTGGTTAAAACAAACTACTAAGAGTTTAACATAAACCAGATAGAAACTGTAAAAATTATAATTTACCTTTGTATATATTTTCAAAATAATTCATAATTCTTTGAACTATAACCTGACGGGATGTTAAAGGGATAGTTCAAATTACAAAATTACATATTTGTTTCCTTACCCTATAAGCAGCCTATGGACAAGGTAGGCCAGAAATCCATGCTTTGGTTTAGTTTCCCTGGTGCGGGTTCCAAATGCTAATGTTTTAGCATTTGTGGCACAAATCCCATTCAAGTCATGGAACCGATATTAGCATGTTCAAATCATCTATAAGTGACTTTGTTGAGCTTCACAATCAAATGTAGATAGTTCAAATCATCCGAAAGTATCAGGCAAACACACAGGCAACTTTTAAAATTGCACTGTAAAGTTACAGAATAGATGTCCCAAATTCTATACATATCTGAGAGGATTGGACAGGTGTAAGCAATAGAACATCATTTCTAGTAGCCTCTTAGAGGGCAAGTTGGATCTACTGTCATATCGCTTAAACCTGTCACATCCTCTCAGATCGCGACAATTGTCTAGGGGGTAGGGACTAGGGGTTGTTTCTGGACAGTACCTTTAAATCTCCTGCCTGTTTCTCCAAACCTTGCTATAAGATCTTAACCTTTGACCCTTGGCTCTCTGTTGAGACTGCCTGGCTGACTGAATCAAATTCAGCACCATGCCTTCACATCCTATATTAGAGATTCAGTCAGAGAAAATGTTACAGTGATGTGCTCAAACATACAGTGCATTCAGAAAGTATTCAGAACCCTTGACTTTTTCAACATTTTGTTACATTACAGCCTTATTCTAAAATGTATTAAATAGTTTGTTTTTCCCATCATAAATCTACACACAATAGCCCATAATGACAAAGCAAAATCAGGATTCCCGAAATGTTTGCAGAAAAAACGGAATTATCACGTTTACATAGGTATTCTGACCATTTACTCAGTACTTTGTTGAAGCACCTTTGGCAGCGATTACAGCCTCGAGTCTTCTTGGGTATGACGCTACAAGCTTGGCACACCTGAATTTGGGAAGTTTCTCCCATGCTTCTCTGCAGATCCTCTCAAGCTCTGTCAGGTTGGAAGGGGAATGTCGCTGCACAGCTATTTTCAGGCCTCTCCAGAGATGTTCGATCGGGTTCAAGTCCGGGCTCTGGCTGGGCCACTCAAGGACATTCAGAGACTTGTCCCCAAGCCACTCCTGCATTGTCTTGGCTGTGTGCTTAGGGTCGTTGTCCTGTTGGAAGGTGAACCCTCACCCAAGTCTGAGGTCCTGAGCACTCTGGAGCAGTTTTCATCAAAGATCTCTCTGTACTTTTCTTTCGTTCCCTCAATCTCCCAGTCCCTGCCGTTGAAAAACATTCCCACAGCATGATGCTTCCACCTTTATTTAACCAGGTAGGCCAGTTGATAACAAGTTCTCATTTACAACTGTGACCTGGCCATGATAAAGCAAAGCAGTGCGACAAAAACAACAACACAGAGTTACACATAAACAAGCGTACAGTCAATAACACAATAAAAAAATCTATGTACAGTGTGTGCAAATGTAGATGAGTAGGGAGGTAAGGCAATAAATACAGTGGGGCAAAAAAAGTATTTAGTCAGCCACCAATTGTGCAAGTTCTTCCACTTGAAAAGATGAGAGAGGCCTGTAATTTTCATCATAGGTACACTTCAACTATGACAGACAAAATGAGAAAACAAATCCAGAAAATCACATTGTAGGATTTTTAATGAATTTATTTGCAAATTATGGTGGAAAATAAGTATTTGGTCACCTACAAACAAGCAAGATTTCTGGCTCTCACAGACCTGTAACTTCTTCTTTAAGAGGCTCCTCTGTCCCCCACTGTACGCCATAGAGGAAATATAATTACAATTTAGCATTAACACTCTGAGAAGTAGTTGGTGAACCAGGCGAGGCAGTCATTTAAGAAGCTAAGGCTTTTGAGTCTGCCGATAAGAATGCAGTGATTGACAGAGTCGAAAGCCTTGGCCAGGTCAATGAAGACGGCTGCACAGTACTGTCTTTTATCGACCTTGAGTGTGACTGAGGTACACCCATGACCAGCTCGGAAACCAAATTGCATAGTGGAGAAGGTACGTTGGGAATCGAAGTGTTCGGTGATCTGTTTGTTAACTTGGCTTTCAAAGATTTTAAAAAGGCAGGGCAGGATGGATATAGGTATAACAGTTTGTGATTTTGCAGCTCTTTCAGAACATAAGCTGTATGGATTTTGGTGAAGGAGATGGTGCTAGGTTTGGACACTGCTAACAAACCTCCATTATTGACCATAGGGATGGTGCCAGGTTTCCTCCAGATGTGATGCTTGGCATTCAGGCTAATGAGAATCTTGTTTCTTATGGTCAGAGTCCTTTAGGTGCCTTTTGGCAAACTTAAAGTGGGCTGTCATGTGCCTTTTTTACTGAGGAGTGGCTTCCGTCTGGCCACTCTACCATAAAGGCCTGATTGGTGGAGTGCTGCAGGGATGGTTGTCCTTTTGGAAGGTTCTGCCATCTCCACAGAGGAACTCTGGAGATGACCAAAGCCCTTCTCCCCCGATTGCTCAGTTTTGCCGGGTTGCCAGCTCTAGGAAGAGTCTTGGTGGTTCCAAATGTCTTTCATTTAAGAATGATGGAGGCCACTGTGTTCTTGGGGATCTTCAATACTGCAGAAATGTTTTGGTCCCCTTCCCCAGATCTGTGCCTCAACACACTCCTGTCTCTGAGCTTTACAGACAATTCCTTGGACCTCATGGCTTGTTTTTGCTCTGACATGCACTGTCAACTATGGGACCTTATACAGACCTTTCCAATTCCTGTCCAATTAAATGAATTTACCACAGGTGGACTCCAATAAAGTTGTAAAAACATCTCAAGGATGATCAATGAAAACGAGATGCACCTGAGCTCAATTTCAAGTCTCATAGCAAAGTCTGTAAATAAGGTTTTTCTGATTATTATTTTTTTAAACCTGTTTTCACTTTGTCATTATGGAGTATGGTGTGTAGATTGTTGAGGAAAACAATGAATTGAATCCATTTTAGAATGAAGCTGTGATGAAACAAAATGTGGAAAAAGGGAAGGGGTCTGAATACTTTCTGAATGCACTGTGCATTCATACAACATATTTGTTGAACCAGCTCAGGCTGGTGGTGTGTGAGGACGTGGTGATCTTGCAGCAGGACTCGGAGAGGAATGCTAGCAGAGAGAGTGTGTGATAGGGTCTGCAGAGAGGGGCTGAGAGAGCCGATAAACATGTCCAAACAACCACAGACAGAACCTCTGACAGTCTACAGAGCATCACCCTCACACCACACACACACACTTCTCTTTGCCCAACAGATTGGCCATTACAGTAACACGCACGCAAGATCGTTCACACGCACAAACGTAGGTTCTTATGCAGCCCATTTTTTTTTGCCTGGCGACTCATTCTGAATTGTATTCTTCTGCTCTGGCAATCACTCCATAAGAATGGCTAGTGGGTGTGGTGTTTGTGGATGGGTAGTCAGGCTAGCCCTTTTAAACTGCAGGTCCAACATTGTTAGTTGTTCTTTAAATACAAGGACCAGTTTACACACTTTGCCCTTTAGTGATGCTGGGTAGCCAAATAATTACCAACTTTATCTTCCTGGTGTTATTTTTTTTTGACTCAAGATCAGGAATCATTGAGAGTGAACAGTTTCCAGTATAATTCATCAACACAGTTTCCAGTATAATTCACCATGCATGGATGGGATGCTGCATGTATACTGAACAAAAATATAAACGCAACATGTAACAATTTCTAAGAGATACAGTTCATATAAGGAAATCAGTCAATTTAAATAAATAAATTAGGCCCTAATCTAAGTATTTCACATGATTGGGAATACAACCATGCACCTGTTGGTCACAGATACCTTAAAAAGGTAGGTTGCGGATCAGAACACCAGTCAGTATCTGGTGTGACCACCATTTGCCTCATGCAGCACGACACGACAGCATCTTCTTTGCATAAAGGTAGATCAGGCTGTTGATTGTGGCCTGTGGAATGTTGTTGCTGGATATTGGCGGGAACTGGAACACACTGTCGTATACATCAATCCAGGGCATCCGAAACATGCTCATCTCTGGTGAGTATACAGGCCATGGAAGAACTGGGACATTTTTAAAACATGAGGTGATGGCGGCGGATGAATGGCACGACAATGGACCTCAGGATCTCTTTGCATTCAAATTGCCATCGCTATAATGCAATTGTGTTCGTTGTCCGTAGCTTATGCCTGACCTTACCATAACCGCGTCGCCACCATGGGGCAACCCGTTCACAACGTTGACATCAGTGAACCACTCGGCCACACGACACCATACACCCTGGCTGCCTTCTGTCCGGTACAGTTGAAATCCATGAAGAGCACACTTCTCCAGCGTCCCAGTGGCCATTGAAGGTGAGCATTTGGCCAGTAAAGTCAGTTACGATGCCAAACTGCAGTCAGGGCAAGACCCTGGTGAGGACGAGCACGCAGATGAGCTTCCCTGAGATGGTTTCTGACTTATGGTAGAGAAATTAACATTGAATTGCCTGGCAACAGCTCTGGTGGACATTCCTGCAGCCAGCATGCCAATTGCACACTCCCTCAACTTGAGACATCTGTGGAATTATATTGTGAGACCAAACCTGTAAATTTGTTGTGGTCTTTTATTGTCCCCAGCACAAGGTGCACCTCTGTAATGATCATGCTGTTTAATCAGCTTCTTGATATGCCACACCTGTCAGGTGGATGGATTATCTTTACAAAGAATAAATGCTCACTAAAATGGATGTAAACAAATTTCTGCACAACATTTGACAGAAATGTTTTTTGTGCAAGTGGAACATTTCTGGGATCTTATCTCAGCTCATGAAACATGGGACCAAGACTTTACATGTTGCGTTTATATTTTGCTTGGTATAAGTGTAAATGTCATGAGGGGAACTCGGGGAGTTTTGTGGTAAGGACGGGGAGAGCAATGTACACTAGAATAAAAACGTATTCAACTGGAAATCATAAAGTTCTTCAATGATGGGTGGTGGGCTTTGTTATATTATATTTTTAAAAGTAGGGGTCTGAAAGAATGCATAATTACTGTAAGCATAAAATAGGTGTATAGGCCTATAGCTAAATCATGTTCTGTTCTCTGTGTGAAGGTCCTAATGGATGGAATTAAGTTGGTATATTATTATAACTCATTGTATTGATTTGGAAACTGACGTGACTTTCTAATCTCAATGGCAAAAGGATGATCAACCCTCTCCAGTACAGTGTTTAAAATAGAATTCAATGGAACATTGATATTGTATCTCTATGGTTGAATAGATCATGAGGGTAAGTGCAAATACCAGCTCCCCCTCTGACTGCTTTGGACAGTTGTACATGCTAACTCTCCCTTTTGATTGGTCAACTTAATATTCACAAGTGCCTGTGACCTCTTTGAATGGTCATGGTCAGGCACAAGTCCCTGCCCATTATGTCTGATTGATGGATGGATCTGGCGGCTTATTGAGGACATGTTTTCATGTTGTTCTCATTAGAATATTGACTGGCTAACTTTTGGAAGTCAAATTCATTCAAATTTGTCAAAGCCTATGTACAGATGTCTGCAAATACAGTTTCCTTAGCAACAACTTACTTATTTGTTTTTAGTCTCTTGGAAACCCTCCATCTCAACTCTCACACGTACAAACACTGCAAGAAGCATTTTTGAAGACCACTTCCATTGTCCTCCAAGAGTAGCTTAATGTTTGGCTGGAAGGTGGGTGTGTGTTTGAGTGAGGTGCGTTGGATTCACAAGCGGCTAGAGACAGAGGAGACCCAGCAACAGAGGAACATTTGTTCTGAATCTGTTGGTGTCTGGGGTGTTGTTGGCAGCATTTATTCCTATGCTGACATGTTTAAATCCTGAGGGGCTCCAGGAACTGTGACTAAATGGTGGTCAGGAATGAGCCCGTCTTTGACTTCCTCCCAGAAACGACGCAAAACAGTTTACAGAACGAGAGAAGACTGTTAACCAGCTGGCCCCCTCTTTAAACAGCACACTTCTCAAGAACAAGCTTCTCTCCTCTCCCCATCCCCCATTCTCGCCTCTTTCCTTTTTTTCGTCTCTTTTTCACCTCGGCCTATCCAGGTCAATTCCTCTTCAGGAGAAGCTAACAATCTGGTGGCAAGAGTTTAATACATGCTCCATTACAGCTCTTCAATGTAAGCTCTTCCCTGTTTTGGGTCTACGAGTGTCTTCACATAATATATTTTTGATCAAGGTCACTATTCTATTCATCAATGAATCTGTCAATCATTTATGGCCTCGTAGCAGTTCACTTAATATGTGTTGCTGTTGCCCGACTCATTAGATAATGTGTGTGTGTGTATCAGTGCTGTGATTGGGGGATGAGGCTCAACCTAATCCTGCCATAGTGCTGATATAATGTGTCCAGATTAATATTTTCAGAGGCACAGAAACAAAAACACAGCTGGGACTGAAGGCTGCCGTGCTGCTAGAGCACTGCTGCTGGGATACATACAAAGGACAGAGGCCCTGGCTCTAAGGTCTCCTTGTCAACTAGACACACACACTGCTCATTGTTCTTACAGTAGCAGGGTGGATGGATGTTTTTTTTCAGTGTGTGTTTACATCCTGGTGTGGTTGTTTGTGATAGAGTTAACCGCGGGTGATTCATAGAGCAGCGGAGGTGGGGTTACACAGAACAGCAGAGCCTGTGACTATCTGCTGGACACGCATTGCTCTCCTGGCCCTCTCCTCTTCCCTGGGCCCTACTCTCCTGGCCCTCTCCTCTTTCCTGGGCCCTACTCTCCTGGCCCTCTCCTCTTCCCTGGGCCCTACTCTCCTGGCCCTCTCCTCTTCCCTGGGCCCTACTCATTCCCTCTGCAGCAGTAGTAGACTTTACTGGCAACTCACTGCAGACCACGTTGAGTTTTTACCTGTGACTTCAGCGGACCTAGAATTCTTATATGTTTTGTAGACTTTATTGAGTCACTTATGACGAATGAATGAGAAAGGCCATTGGGAAGGGGGGACAGGGAGATCAAACCCCTGTCTCCGGTGGGGAGAGGTATACACTGTATCTAGAGCCAGGAGCGTTACCACTAGACCACGTGCTCTGCACTGTTCTAGTGCAGGTCCTGTTGGATAATGAGATAGAGTACTTTGGCTTTTGATATGTCACTGTTGGAGGACCAGGTGTTGAGCGTATCTAGTTGCTTCTGCATTGTTGATGGTTGCTGAAGCTTGCTTGTTTCAAGTCTATTTATGTCACTGACATATTTACACACAGGGTCGGCAGCCTTTTATGAGCATCATTGATGAGTGCAAGGAGTAAGACTGGGCCAAATAGAGTGCCTTGGGGAACACCACATGTAAGGGGCTGTATAGTGATCAACCTTGTCTCTTTCCTCCCTCCTTTATGTCAGGTACTGGAGAGAGTGGGAAGAGCACCTTCATTAAACAGATGAGAATCATCCATGGGGCCGGCTACTCAGAGGAGGACAAGCGCGGCTTCACCAAGCTGGTGTACCAGAACATCTTCACTGCCATGCAGTCCATGATCCGCGCCATGGAGACCCTCAACATCCCCTACTCTGAGGCCCAGAATAAGGCAAGAATCCCAGCAACATTACACTTCAGCCCTACCTCAGTACTGCCTGATCACGGAGCCAAAGACTTTAGTTTTCCTTTGTGAAGTGTTTTAAAGCATTTTCCATTGTGTGCCCCAAGGAACACACCCCAACCATCTTGTTTGCTCCCTCCCTCCCAGGGCTATGCCAGCATGCTGAGTGAGGTGGAGGTGGACATGGTGAATGATCTGGAGAGAGGCCATGTGGACGCCATCAGGAGCCTGTGGATGGACAGTGGAGTGCAGGAGTGCTACGACCGTCGCCGGGAGTACCAGCTTTCTGACTCTGCCAAATAGTGAGTAGACTTAGGTCATAGGGCCAGGAGTTTTTCTTGAACTGGTCATGATCAGGAAAACCACAGGTCAGGTAACTTGGCCTTAGCCAAAGACATGTCTATCGGCAAAAAGTAAAGACACTATAACATAAGACTGCGAAGCCATACAAAATGTTAAGCGGTTGCTTCCAGTCCTGTTGTGTTGAGGGTTAATAGGCCTCCACTGAGTTTGTGGATTGGACAGGCTTCAAGGATGTAGTGCATGGTTTACTCCACCCCACAGGCACATAGGGAGCTTTTATTCCTTATCGGTGGAGGTTTGGCGAGGCATGGGCCGTGGCCAGCCTTTAGCCTATTGAGGGTAGACGACTCCTTCCTGGGGAGGTTGAGACTGTTGTGTGTGGGTCATGATGCGGTGCTTATTTGTCAGGTCCAGTGACTCCCACTCGTGTCCAGGTGAGATGTGTGTTGGAGTCATCAGTGTGGGGGGGCCTTTACAAATTGGAGCGTCAGGTGTGGGACATTGACTATTTCAATCATTTTGTGGGTAGTTTCGAGTCTTGGGTGTATGGGGGGTGACGTTTGTCAGGACAGGGAGTCAGGAAAGTGGGTAGATCGTAGTGTGTCAGTGATGATGCGCGTGGCGGCATTTAGCTGGGTCAACTGTGTGCGTGTGACAACCTTGACCAGACAGGTGCACAGTACTCTGCCATTCAATGACCCTTAAAGATGAAATCTGTGCTGCTGCAATGTTTTCCCTGCATGCCCTAGAAGGAACTAAATCAATATTCATACTGGAATGTGAATATGCTGCCAACAAGCCGTGTTTAATTACATGGACAATATTTGGACTCTAGCTGGGTTTTCTTCAGCGTACACACAATTTATATTGGTATATCATTGGTTGTGGCATCATTGTTCTTTTCTCTTGGCGAGCACACATCATTCCCTTAAACGTTTTCTTCATGTGTTGTTCAGTTATCTGAGTGACATGGACAGGATCGCAGAGCCCTCCTACCTGCCCACCCAGCAGGACATCCTGAGGGTCCGAGTACCTACAACAGGCATCATCGAGTACCCCTTCGACATGGAAAACGTCATCTTCAGGTGAGGGACACTTTGGTTCTCCAATTGCCACTGAGTGTCCTACATACGAGAAACACTACAGACCCATTTCCTGTCTGTGTCATGAAAAGTTGCGCTGGCAGTTCCAAATCAGAAAGGGGTGTGTTTACATGGGAGTGGATAGAGAATGTTTTCATGGTCATCACTCCAAGTTAAGCAAGATTCCAACTTCAGCGTTAGCTATCCTGCTACAGAGCTTTTTTGTTGAGGATGCGCGCGCCACTCGAACGAGAAGTTTGCTTGTAAACAACAAATGTCTGTCTATTGGTATACAATAAGCAGCACTCCAAACATTGGCTTATGACAGGATGGTGGACGTGGGGGGTCAGAGGTCAGAGAGGAGAAAGTGGATCCACTGCTTTGAGAACGTCACATCCATCATCTTCTTGGTGGCGCTTAGTGAGTACGACCAGGTGCTGGCTGAGTGTGACAATGAGGTGAGCTCCCGTCAGTCAGAGCACAGTCACCGGGCCTTCGCCTGATACACTTGAAGGCCGCATTCGTTGAGCTAACACACTGTCGTGTAAAATTGATGAGTAAAATAAGCTATTAAGTCAAATGTACCTCACATTAAAATGCATAAGTTAAATGTATCTCACAAATTCGATGAGTATGGGCCATCATATCCACTTACTATACGTGCATCAACTTCCCCTAGAACCGTATGGAAGAGAGCAAAGCCCTCTTCAAGACCATCATCACATATCCCTGGTTCCAGCGCTCTTCTGTAATCCTTTTCCTCAACAAAACTGACATCCTGGAGGAGAAGATCACACACTCCCACCTTGTAAACTACTTCCCAGAATACACCGGTAAGCTCTAGTAGTGTTTGTGTGACCACTATTCTTGTGTATAGTAAGTAAACACATTACTTGACCAACCTGGTATCAAACCCAGGCTGCCACATGACTCAAAAACACATTTTCAAGTCTCAGGCAAGGTTACGCATCACAAGTGTAGTTCATCTAACAACCTCCTCTAGGTACACACGACATAACTAAAGCTCTTGTTTCCAGGGCCACAGAATGACCCTAAAGCAGCCAGAGAGTTCATCCTGAAGATGTACCAGGAGCAGAACCCAGACCGAGAAAAGACTGTCTACTCCCACTTCACCTGTGCCACCGACACAGAGAACATCCGCTTTGTCTTCGTTGCTGTCAAAGACACCATCCTCAGACACAACCTCAAGGAGTTCAACCTGGTTTAGAGGAGAGCTAGGGCTCCTGCAAGGTTAGGAGACATCTAGACTGGTCCGAGATGATGTGCTTCAGCCAACTTCTCTATCGTTGACTTGAGTTGGTTAAAGCACATACAGATCTGGGATCTGGCTAGGAGACCTGAGAGTAGATGGATATGGTTAGGTTGGAAGGTCAGATTGATGTGCTAGAAGAATATGCTCAGACTGCCAGATTTGTAGTGCTGTTTTTCTGTCCAGGGTGCCTTTTAGGTTGAGCATCTATACCAAGAGAGAAGCTCCTCTAGATAACTTTTCAAAAAGAATGAAAATTCTACTCATATGTATAGTGACAGGGATGCCAACGTTACGTTTTAAGTAAAATAGATTTTTATTGTATGGTCATTGTACCAAAAATGTTTTTTTTCCTTGAAATGGACGATTTTAATTTATTTGTTGTGGAGTTAGAGGAAGGAGTTAAAGTATAGCACCTTTTGATTAATATAAAAATGAACTGTGTTAAGCTGATGTATCTAGCAATTACGTACAACACTCCTCAGGATGTCTTTCCTTGAGCAGTAGTGTGATAGTGACCACAGTGAGAGTGCAATTGAAATTGTGGATTCAGTCCTTGTCCAAGTCTTTTACTTGCTTAAATGTGAGCAACACTTGGCCGTAAAAATGCAATGTTTTCATACAGATACTGTATTTATGTACTCCGTCATATATACAACACACAGTGAATACGTGCATATTTTAGCCAAGTAATCAGTCTCAAGTGCCTTGTTTGAGAGGAATAACAGAATAATTCCAGTGAACTATAGAGACATTTACCAGAGACCTTAATTTAGGCCCAAATCCTTACTTCCACTTGATTCAAATTTGTTGTTGTCAATGGGAAACAAAGTGAAAATTCAAATATGAAGTGGGAGTTAGGATTCACCCCTAAGTACATAAACATGAATAGGTATTCCTAACCGGTTGTTGGTCATTAAATAATTCTCCATTCATAGATTATGACCATTTACTTACTTAATGTGCATTAAGTCATTTCTACATTGTTACATTTCAATAAATTGTTAGTCAAATTTACAATTTTTATTGGTGCGTCTCAGATTAAAAAGTGTCAAGCAGAACTTGGAGAAATGTGCTGATTGTATGTCTTTGTAGATCCCATAATGACAGGAAGACAAATACCAAACAAATTAAATAGACCCTTTATTTTTCAAAAAATGTCAGAACTTTACCTGCACCAGTGATTTTATACTGCCTCAATGAGAGCACTTGCTGACAAAGGCAAAACATATGAAATAATTTAGTTACATTAATTAGTGACCCCAAACCAAAACAAACCTTTAAAACATTTGAGTATGAATGTAGCAGCTGACAATGTTTGAAATATGTGTCTCTCCATTGCATAACTCTTCGTCGTTAATGGCATTGCATACCTGCTGTATAAAAACATAAATCGCCAATGAGATACAACCCCTCAATAGATTATCTTAAATCACAGGAGGCTGCTGAGGGGAGGACGGCTCATAACAATGGCTGGAATGGAGGGAATAGATTGGTATTAAACACATGTAATGGTACAGAACAAACACATGGTTTCCATGTGTTTGATACCATTGAAATTTATTCCATTCCAGCCATTTACTATGAGCTCGTCCTCCCCAATTAAGGTGTCTTAAATAGAGAGCGATATCTATACACACAACTTCCAAAATAACGGAAACACTTGAGCAAATGAGGGGTACAAATTATATTGAAGTCAGGTGCTTCCAAAGGTGTGGTTCCTGAGTAAATTAATCATAACATCCCATCATGCTTAGGGTCATAATATAAAAATGCCCAGTTGCCCATGAGGGGTCTCAAAGGAGCATAGGGGGTTTAAAGGAGCGGGTGTCTTTTGTTGTTTTTATTTAACTAGGCAAGTCAGTTAAGAACAAATTCTTATTTTCAATGACGGCCTAGGAACAGTGGGTTAACTGCCTGTTCAGGGGCAGAACGACAGATTTGTACCCTGTCAGCTTGGGGATTTGAACTTGCAACCTTCCAGTTACTAGTCCAACGCTCTATCCACAAGGCTACCCTGCCGCCCCAGGGTGTCTCAGTCACCAGATCCCAAGCATTGTCCACCACCATCAACAAAAAACAAAAATATTACATTTATTGTGGAAGAATGGTTTCGCATCCCTCCAATAGAGTTCCAGACACTTGTATAATCTATTCCAAGGCACATTGAAGCTGTTTGGGTGGCCCAATGCCCTATTAAAGACACTATGTTGGTGTTTCCTTTATTTTGGAAAGTTCCCTGTGTATACACACAGGATACTCTATTGAAATCATTTTACAGCAGATCGACGTGTACTGTATCAAAATAGCATGCTTTTTTTCGATCACGTGCAAAGTCATAGCTTGCAGAAATGTATAGAAAAAACATAAGTTAGTGATTTAGGAAGAGGGGGAGTATTGGTACAGAATAACTATCACAACAAGCAGATGAACAGTTTAAAGTTTATGTGTGTGTCCCCATCCTATATAAACCAGTAAAATAACAGTGTGTGTAACATATACATATCAAGGCAATTAAACCCAGTGCTCCGAGTCCCACAATAATACTTCACATTTGGCCACACTCTTTTTAAGCACATCACTCAGTAACTGGCAAACGGATTGAAATGTGATGGATAGGGCTACTTCAACAGTGGCAGTTTGAAAAGTCATTCAGGTACCCTACTTTTTCAACGAAAACAACAAAAAAACATTTATTTGGGGAAAAGGAGAAATTTCTAGCACATAGTTGTGTACAATCGGAGCGGTGACAGTGTGTAGGGTTTTGTGTTCGCCGTTCACAACGCAAACATCGTTTTACAGACAGACTGCAAGCTGATATAGAGAGAGGCTGACTCCACACATCAGAACTAAAGCTCATTTCCAGGGCTGCAGAATGACCCTAAAGCAGCCAGAGAGTTCATCCTGAAGATGTACCAGGAGCAGAACCCAGACCGAGAAAAGACTGTCTACTCCCTGTGACACCGACAGAACATCCGAGAGAGGTTTGTCGCCATCAAATACTCCCACCGCGGCATCTTCGGGTACAACCTCTTTGCGGCTTACGGTAGTGCAAGGAGTTAGCCGATATTCCTGCCATATTGCTGTGTACAACCGAAACAGTGATGGTGTTTATGATAGTGGAGTCCGTGTGTGTCTGCAAGATGTCCAGACAGAGTGTGTGTGTGTGTGAATGAAAGAGAAGGTCTAACCCTGAGAGTTAGTAGTACACTGATGGAGGCACACCCTACTCTCCTAGCATGCATACACACACACTATAACAGTCAACGTTGTACTTTTTTGTCATGTCTCAGTGCTGGTTGGTGGCCCTATTAGAGTGGCCAATCAGTATTTGTGTAGACTCTCCCTGGCGTCTTCAAGCTTGGTAAGAACCCACTGCAGATAAACAAAACCATACGCATTTAAAAACTACACCATCAAAAGTCACATTACAACTTGGAACCACATCCTAAATAAACTATTGTGTAAGTTTTGTGTTGATCACTGACAAATACTGTTTGCTATGTATAAAGACTGGCAGCAGTTTATATTTATGTTATGCTAACCCACCTTGGCTATTTCTGGACTTCTGAAGTTTATAATCTTCCCAAACTCTTTGGCATGAAACACAGACTTCACTCTCTCCTGAAACACACACAGGAAATAGTTTAGTTCAACACGAGTTCTGAGAAATAGGGGGATGTACGGTGTGATACTGTCAGCACCAGAACATCTAAAGCAGTCATGTTGAATGGTTATGAATGTATTGATTTTATTGCTCTGCCATTTTTAAGTCATGTCCACCTCTGTCCTTGACTTTTCCTAAATAAGTCTATAGAACACACTGCCCTTGTTAGAATCTTAACATCACAAACAGAACTGGAGTTTTGACCCCTCACCGACAGTAAGGCCTGCACCACTCATTCTCCGACATTGGAATAGAGCTCCCTCACGCTGCGCAAAATAAGGCACACGCGCAGCCGTTGTACTCCACAACGGTGCCGAAGAATGACAAGACAGCACTCGCACTTTACCAAAGCAAGTCGAGAAATAACATCCCTGTCATGAGCACCATGCAGCCAACAGTTGCCATCGACGGGGACACGATGAGAAAACCAGACCCTACGACGCGCTACAACCAAGCAAAGGCATGTCAATATTACATGATACGCATCGGTGGTATTATGCCCTTCTGTAGAACACGTGCTGTTTTTCCTACAGGAAAATAATGCCTTTGTTTTACTGCTCTATACTGTGCCATAGGATGGTTTGTATGTTTTGGCTTAGAAGGCATGGCTGTACTCTGAAAAGGAGGCACCCGCCGGCTGGCCTGTTGCCGTTTTCAATAACAAGCTGGACTTGGCTGCCATCAACGCACAAGTGTTGTTCAAGCAGTGCATCAACAACACCATGCCCAGGAGAGACTTCATCATGAGTCTGGCATACGGGCTACGTGACAGAGACATGAGGGCCAAGGCAGCAGCAAGGACACAGCTCCCAGGGGAGGACACAGCTCCCAGGGGAGGACACAGCTCCCAGGGGAGGACACAGCTCCCAGGGGAGGACACAGCTCCCAGGGGAGGACACAGCTCCCAGGGGAGGACACAGCTCCCAGGGGAGGACACAGCGCCATATGGCCAGGCGAACAAAGATCAGAATCCAAGACAGCGGTTTGTGGGAAGTGTTTCATGCGAGTGAAAGTGGCGAAGATTTGTGTTGACTGTCAAGACGAGGGATAAGCGCTAAATGATATCCAATTGATGCCATTGCTGAAAATGCACACCATGTAAGCATGAGCTGACAATCGACTGCTGTCATATCAACGCATTCATTATAAAACGCAATTATTGATTTTGTGCGGATTTTTACTAATTATCAAGCACACTTGGAGCTGATAATGATGTTCAGGTTAATCTTTTAATCATTTGACCGAGCGTATTGCTGACCCGTCTTTGTGGTTGGGGTATTTTGTTAAATAAACAAACAAAAAAACACATGACTTCTGTTTCATAGTTGTAACAAAAGACCATGACTATAAAATTGATTGAACAGTTCACTTTGTGTTTTTACATACAGCTTACAGTAACAAACTAATTAAAATGCTATTTTATATTTAGAAAATGGTACTTAACGCCTTCATGAACACAACCAAATAATTATTTTACCAATAGCATATATGTAACTTATTAATTACACGGTTAGAAAGTTGTAGTCAGAATGACTGCTCATTAGCTGGAAGGGGTGTCCCTCGAGGCCCAGCAGTTCTAGTGTTAATATAGAGGCACAAACAGTTTGGATGCAAATGAGTGAATGGGTATTTCCTAGGCAGGTGTGAGTATCATGATGGATGGAAACAGGAGTGGTTATTCAGATAGATATGATGAGCAGTTTGATAAAGGAGAGTTTCATGTGGTAGTTCGTCATTGGTGTGTGTGGATGACAATAAGCAGATGAGGATACCTTGGCCTCGATCCGAAGCCGCCTCCCCTCCACGATCATGGGCTCCTTGGTGAACTCGTCGAACAGATACTGCCACTCGCAGGTCAGCTGCCCAAATGTACCTTTGGTCACGAAAAAGATTCCCCTGGTGAAAGGCAAGAGAGGTAGAGCCTCAGAACATTCACTGGCAGACCAAGACGGTGACACAGGAAGTGAAGCAGCAGCAGTCCACTTTTAGAAACAAACCCCAGCCAGCCTCGTACCTTTTGGTGATCATCAGGAAATCGGACTCGTTCACTTTGGCGTGAGCAAAGTATCTGTACTTGGCGAACCTTCCGTTTTCAATTTTCTAAAAGAGAAATATTAACTTATCAGGTTTGTTCAAAACACATTTGAGAAGATATGCACACATTTATCAAATTGGGTATATAAAAACACATATGCTACGCTAAGTCTACTGTTGATATGATACATAAACGAGTCACTCTGTACCTTGATCCAAAGTTTGATTAAAATGGCTTCAGGATGTTGACAATTCACACAGGCTCTGGCAGATGATCTGATGGTATTGTTGCTGATCTACACCTACTTCACCTCCTGACCTGACCTTGTATACTGGACACATCCTAGGCCCCCGTTTGATTACATCTTCTTTGAAGAAATTCTGACATGGGTGGATCGAAGAAAGCTCTGCTACAACAGTTGCTTACACATCAAATTGCATAAGATCAGCGATCATGTCAAGGGAACCAAGGTTGCTTTTAAAAATATTCAAAAACAGGGCCATGGTCTTTGACCCGGAGACATGTCAAACGACATCTAAAATGTTCCACTGCAGTACACTGATACGTCATTGAGTCCCAATGGATACCTGTTATGGACCGTTTATAAACTGCTCATAAAAGCATGTTAATGAGTGTTGATAAAGTGAAGGGAAAAGGTAGGGATGAGAAGACAATATAGATGTTTCAAAATGCACTTTATTCAGAAGGGAAGTTGTGCTGGCTATGAGTATGTGACTGCGCGCATAGCAAGGAGTCTTATGAAAGAGGGAGGTGCCAAATTGCCAAGAGGGAGGACTGCTGACTGACTATTGCAGGAATCCAGTCCAGACCAATACAACAGATTTCATATTAACTTAAAGACGGAATCTGCATTAGGAGAAACAGCACCACTGTCCACCCCAGCACCTTTGGTATCGTTTCTGTTTTGTGGACAGAGGTGAGCATGCTTGCAGATAGCACAATGACTGGAAGTCTATGGGTAACGCTAGTTAGCATTGGCTTGCAAAACTACCTCCAACTTCCTTCATACTGGACACAAAGACACACAAATAGTATCCACTAGTTCATCCGACTCTGGGGAAGTAGATACAACAATCCAGAAGTGTCCCTTTAAGGATTCCAGATAAAGTGAATAATATAAACTTGCTCTAAAATAGAATATTATGAATTATTCTCAGATCAAAGAGTATGATTAACAAGTCTCTTGGCTTTCTGACTCCTCCCCCTTACATGATAGGGTAGAAGGTTGGATGACAGAAGACGGTTAAATTAAGTAGAATTATGCTTTTACATGACAAGAGGGGTCCTGCAGCAGCAGAATCCTGAGAAAACATGGGTGTTTCATAAAAACTATTGAAACACAGTGTACGTCTAGAGTAACCAAAACATACAAACAGCCGAGAATGACAAATTGGCTGGCAGTTGGTTAGTCGTGTTATTCGGGATGCATTGAATGTTAAAATATCCTGCTGGAGCAGGCTACTCCACATTGACTGACAACACATTAAAAGCTATGGAAGACCAAAGCATCAACTAGGACTTAGCAATTCCATTCTAGCTGTCATCATCATCATCATCATCATTGCCAGTCCTACTCCATTCAGTGAAGGCCAACCTTTTCTGTGGACATGACAAGAGAGAAGACAAAGCCAATGTCAGAACAGACAGGACAGACACGGCCGTCTCTAATCATCTCTAGCGCTACAAAAACAACATATCACCACTCAAAAACGCCAGTACAGTGCAGCTTCAACATAAACTAGGAAAGACCAAAGCATTAACTAGTGCTTATCAATTCCATTCTACTTGTTATCATCCACATCAACAATAGTAACAATAACACATTTGATATGTATAGCGCTTGTTCATCATCATCACTGACAGTTCTACTCCCTTCAGTGAAGGCCACCGTTTTCTGTGGACATGACAAGAGAGAAGACAAAGCCAATGTCAGGACAGACAGACAAGCACATACAGACAGACAGAGACTGACGCTACTATTAATCTCCAGCTCTACGGATATCTTGTTTTGTTTTTTAAATGGAATAAAACGACGACATCACTTCAGCATTCTCAGTGAAACATCAATACAGAAGTACAGTACAGATTCAAAATAATCTGGTAGTGCTCAAGCTACAGCTAGAAACCACAATATAGTGACCCCACAACTACACAAAACGAAATTACAGCCAACACCTCAATGCCTTGGCTCACTACAGCTTCTGCTCACGACGGTCCCATTTCACTACGGCCCTACAGGCCACTGACAAGGGTTGGGTCCATTCCATTTAAACTCAAGAGTCAAATTAAATTGACTGAATTGAAATGGAATCGGCCCCAACTCCGGTCATGTTCCTGCTCGACTAAATGGCAGACGCCCGATTTTACATGGATGGGTTATTTAACATATCAGCTAACTACGTCATATGATATAGCAATCTGATGCCTGACTGCACAGCCCATGAGGTGGAATGCAACGCATCGCATGTGTATCTAGTCGGGCAGGAACTCGACCTCTGCCATTTACATCACTAAGCGGGACTCACACACAGAGAGCTACAGCAGCCATGCGGCTATGGGAGAACTTTAGAGCAGGTGGGTGAAAGCACAATCACAGGACGAGATCATGAAAACCTATCGGGACTGAGAAGCAATAAGGGGTTGAGAAGTGGAGCGAGAGATGGAGAGCGAGGGGGTGTTTCTATGTGAGGCCACACTCATTAACATGAACCCTGACCTCAGGGTCGTGTTCATTAGGACACGAGATGGAAAACCTTTTGAAAAGTTTTGCAACGGAAAACGAAGATGAGCGTTTCTTATTGGACAGGTTCATGTAGTTCCCTTTTTTTCCTCACAATTTGGTGCCTAATGAACACCACCCAAGTCAGGGGAGCCATCTGTTTAGAGGAAATAAGGATTTGTTTTGTTTTCCCGAGAATTCCTGTTACCTGTAGCATCTGGCTGCCGATGCCCTCTCTTTCCTTGTATGGTCGGATGACCCCGTCCTCATGGATGAAGCGAGGCGGACGCAGACTCTCCACATCCTGGGACGTCTCAGCTGCCCTCTTGATGCCCTGGAAGGTGCTGCTGGCCATGTCGATGATGCCTCCAGTGGGTCTGGCCACAGCACCCACTAGCCCCTTGCCCACACCCTTAAAGAAGCCTGCCGCGCCCTCCTTCTGAGCACCTTTAATGGGCTTGGTCACAATCCCTGTGATCCCACTGACAAAGCCCTGAGATGGAGAAAAGGTGAGTGTTACAGACAGAGTAGCATATATGAGAGAGAACCGGCCTGAGAGACTGTTTCTACTGCTCAGCTATACTGGTTGTGTTCAATTGACAACAATGCTCATCTTCAATTTTGCTACGTTGGGTCCTACTGAACAGGTCCCCGGTTATGATGGTGTTGCTGGGTCAGTTAGTCTGTACTGGTGTTAGCATACTATAGTAGGTCAGACTCACAGACACCAGTCCTTTGCCTCCGCGGGTCAGGCCCTCTCTCAGGCCGCTAGGCTGCTTGTTCATAGCCTCCCGTCTCTTCTGCTGGTACTCCTCGTCCATCGTCATGGCAGCCACACCCTTCGCCATGGCGCCTGTGATCCTGGAGGCAGCGCCCGCAATGCCACCTGGGAGAGGGGACAGTGTGAACACAGTGGAGAAGAAGAGAGAGGGGCCAAGTAGATAGGAGAGGGAAGAGAGATACATGTCAGGGGGGGAAACAGTTAAGTCAGGAAGTGAAGGGATGGCAATGAAGGAACTAAAGAGAATCAAGGTTAGCAGAAAAGAGATGAGCGAGAGCATAACTTACCTACTGCTCCTCCAACCAGCGCTTTCACCCCCAGCGCCATACCCTCCACAAACTCCTCTGGCCCCTGGATAGCTCCCTGGGGAAGCCCAAAACAGTTACTCAGATAAAGGTAACATTTAATTTAAAATTTTACCTTTATTTTACTAGGCAAGTCAGTTAAGAACAAATTCTTATTTTCAATGACGGCCTAGGAACAGTGGGTTAACTGCCTGTTCAGGGGCAGAACGACAGATTTGTACCTTGTCAGCTCGGGGATTCGAACTTGCAACCTTTCGGTTACTAGTATGCCATCTACATAGATAACTACTGCACTGTGTCAAGTAGTACACATCCAGACTGGTAGTGTTCGGTGCTACAAGGGATTTAGCTCCTACCTGGTGTGGTTCATATTGGTTGTACTGTGGTCTCACCTGATAGGGCTCGTAGAAGAAAGCCTCCACTCCCTCCGACAGACCTCGGATCAGTCCAAAGGGGTTTCCCAGCACGTCCAAGCCCAACACCAGCACATACATCTGCTTTATCGCCTGGGACACAGATGAGAACACGGCTCAGTCCTGTATCATAACTCAATGAGTTAGGATTCCCCTTTCCAACATGAGGAACCTGGATTGAACTAACATGTTTCACATGAATCATTAATTGAAGTGGGAACATTTGCGTTGGACGTGCACATTGGAGCCCACTTGGAGTGGAATGTGTGTGAGACGTTACCTGTTTAGAGTAGTGTCTGATGACCTCCCATTGTAGTTGCTGGCGAGTGCGAAACTGGAAGGTCAGCTCGAAGAAGGCCAATCTAGGGAAGTTACAGAAAATGACTTTGGGTCAGACTCTAGCGTAAATGTATACAAAAAAGGACATGGTTGAATAAAGCCTTGCCATAAGCAAATAATTAGCATTAAGTGGTTTTGTAGAGTCTCTGTATGGTGTGTGTGTGAGTGTGAGTGTGAGTGTGAGTGAGAGAGAGCCATTGCCATTTTACATTCTACTCTGGTTAAGCCACTATTTTCTATATTCTCAGAGTTGACCTTGAGTTGGCTCTAGAAAATATCTCCTCCATATTTATTCCCCTGGCAGATGAACACACCCCATTAAACAATTCAGAGTCAAAAGATAGAGCTAACCCTTGGTTTTCTTCAGGGCCATCTGAGCTCATTCAGATGAATCAGTTCTGAGCCAAAGAAAGGAAACCTGCCTTTCGTGCACTGGAAATCTTTCAGACAATTTAGTAAACAGACTTAAGAAAGCCAAATCAAGCCCCATCTCTGACTTCTGGTGATTCTTCAAAATTGTGGAAAACAAATGCACAGAAGCCTACAAATTCCTCGTTTTCCCTGCCATGCAAGTTATCTGACTGGCATCACAACCGAGAAGAATGGGATAAGTGATGCTTTTATTCATAATTTTATCATCATCGACAGGCTTTTTATTTGAGAGAAACGGTGGTTTAACTGACCCTATTCGGTCAATCAACTGCTCTTCCCTCTGCCAGCCCAAACTTCTTGGTGACAGGGGGGCAGTATTGAGTAGCTTGGATGAATAAGGTGCCCAGAGTAAACTGCCTGCTACTCTGTCCCAGATGCTAATATATGCACATTATTAGTATCATTGGATAGAAAACACTCAAGTTTCTAAAACTGTTTGAATGATGTCTGAGTATAGCAGAACTCATATGGCAGGCAAAAACCTGAGAAAAATCCAACCAGGAAGTGGGAAATCTGAGGTTTGTAGTTTTTCAACTCTTTGCCATTCCAATACACAGTGTAAATGGGGTCATATTGCACTTCCTAAGGCTTCCACTAGATGTCAACAGTCTTTAAGAACTTTGTTTGAGGCTTCTACTGTGAAGTGGGGGGTGAATGAGAGCTGATTGAGCCAGGTGTCTGGCAGAGTGAGAGAGTTAGCTCTCGTTCCATTGCTTTTCTACAGACATTGGAATTCTCCAATTGGGAACTGTTACGTATTTTATCTAACGGGCGGAAACCCTAAGTCTAAATATTGCTGATACATTGCACAACTTTCAATGTTACGTCATAATTATTTAAAATTCTGGCAAATTAGTTCGCAACGAGCCAGGCAACCCAAACTGTTGCATACACCCTGACTCTGCGTGCAATGAACGCAAGAGAAGTGACACAATTTCCCTAGTTAATATTGCCTGCTAACAATTTCTTTTAACAAAATATGCAGGTTAAAAAAATACTTCTGTGTAGTGATTTTAAGAAAGGCAGTGATTTTATGGTTAGGTACATTCGTGCAACGATTATGCTTTTTTCGCAAATGTTCTTTTGTTAAATCACCACCCGTTTGGCGAAGTAGGCTGTGATTCCATGATAAATTAGCAGGCACCGCATTGATTATATGCAACGCAGGACAAGCTAGTTAACCTAGTAATATCAACCATGTGTAGTTAACTAGTGATTATGTGAAGATTGTTTTTTTTATAAGAAAAGTTTAATGCTAGCTAGCAACTTACCTTGGCTCCCCTTGCTGCACTCGCGTAACAGGTGGTCAGCCTGCCACGCAGTTTCCTTGTGGAATGCAAAGTAATCGGCATCCAAAAATAGCCAGCAGGCCAGAACATAATAAGTATATAATATTAGCACAATTAATTGGACTACACTACAAATTTAACATGTTTAACACATATGCTTAGTACATAATAAATTCAGTGACAATAAGATAATTTTGATCTGATTACTCTCTATTCCTCTGTGCGTTGATTGGTCGTTTACAGTACGTAGGCTACACTACTTTTTTTGACGACAACATTTGATCAGAATAATTAGCTTGATGGCAAAATAAAATTTTGCTCTCAAAAAGTATCAAGAAGGTGGATAATGAAAATCAAAGTTTCAGAAGAATGTACAGAGATATGCGTTTATCTTTCCCAATGCCAAGCCAGTGTCTTATTTGCAATGAAAATATTGCTGTTTGCAAATAACTAAATCTCAGACGTAATTATGAAACTAAGCAGAGAACTGTCTGTTGTATTCCCGCCCCATATAGGAGGCCCGAAGCAGAAACATTGAATCGTTAACTGCAAGCTGCACACACAGCATTTTCTGTGGACATATTCTGTCACTTAAATGGGTTAAATCTGCAGTTACAAGGAAGAGGGAAACAGTCGAGGACATGGTGGAGAAATTTGAGGCCTTTACTAGGAAGCTTGAGTTGTTTGATTTGGACCAGGCGGCAGCATTGTCACAAGAGGTGATGGAAGATTTCATCAAGCAGCTGAGGGACAACTTTTTCTGTAGTTTCGACCCGATGATTCGTCTGACAAACAAAGAACTTCGCATCCTGCAGGCCCGGATCAAAGCTAGCGAAACATTCAAAGACATCTTCACAGACAAATCAACCGTGGACCTTGAGCAATTTGCTACAGAAAAAAGGGAAGAAGATTAAGAAAGCTGAGTCCGAAGCATGTGCTCAAACGCCATGTGAGGGTGGCAATTTCTCGCCAGGGACGAGGCCCATATCTGATTTTTGATGGTAAATTCACCTATTTACAAAGCAAAAGGTACATCCACCTCACGGACTGCTATGTGTTCCACAATAATTCACTGTTGCCTCCTTTTTCAGGTATCATGACTCGAGATTTCTTTGAGGAAGAAATCATCAAGAGATATGCTGGACCTTATGTCAGAGAGGTGTTTCTGGGACCACATCGTTTCTTTCAAGGCAGGATTTATAGCAATATTTTGCTATGTTTAGGCCTATTTACATTTATATATCTAGTATTGTACCTAATGTATTTTTTTATTCTCCAAATGCAGACAATGACCCAAAACACACTGCCGCCCGGGTTTGGAAATGAGGGTACAAAATGAGGGTTTGGAAATGAGGGTATAAACTGGGTCAAATACATTGATCATCTCAGCAAGGTTTAGCCCGTGGTTGTGGAGCTGGGTGGAAGTGCAACGAAAATGTAGTTTAAATAAACATTTGCAATTTGAATGGCTTTTTTTTGTTATTTTATTAACGAAAGCATAAAGATGTTCATGAAGAAATACTGTACTGCTGTTTTGAGTGATAAAAAGGCAACAAAGAGTATTGTCCTACTAATAGGGCTATACCTGCTACAGTACACTTGTGAAAAACAAGTGTTTGAAAACCTGTTCTCAAAATGTCTCCAGCTGTCCATCACTACTGTAAATTAACTCAGCATCTTGTTTACATTCATCTTGTTTACATTCTTTATTGTAACCACAATGTCACAAATAATTTGTATCTATCTTTACAATTACTTTTAGAGTTTGGGGTCCACCCCCCTTCCGTGAGCTAGATCCGTCTTCTGTGTGCTGCGGTCCATCCCGTGCCCCCTGCTTTCAACTTCGTGCGCCCACCGCTATCTCAGTGGATAAAGCTTGAGAACGTCAAGGCAATCCCATTGTGCGCCACTCGGGAGCCATAACCAATATATATTGTCCTGCTAATAGCCCAGCCTAGAAACTTTGTTTGCAGAATTGACAGCCTGCTACGCTTATGAATAACAGGGTTACTAATAGATGTGAGAATATTTAAGGGGCTTTTATATAATTAATTAATAAAAAATTAATTAATAACAACTTTGTTTAAAAAATATATATATATTTTGGAGATTTCGTTTTCAAAGTCTTAAACCGCTGCGCCACTCGGGTGCTGTACAATGTGACTAGTTGGGATTAGGCTACAGTACTACAGTAAGAGCAAAATAATACTAACAATTCCACACCCTAATTGTAGTCCAAGTTTTTCTAAAAATAAAAACCTTAGCGTAACAGCAGTTTTAGTAAGTGCAGAATTATCAGTTCCTATTTGGTTTATGTCGCCCATTCATTGTCAGTTAGACACACAGTAGCGCCTTGGGACCCAAAAGCATAATCAGTGCTCTATCTCCCCCCCTTGCGCTGGTCTGGAGCAATGAAACAGTGACGCAAGGTACCGTACTAAACCACAAATTACCTTTAAATCCAGCGGCATAATCTCAAAACCTTTAGTGGAGCAACCACTAAGTACTGATGTCTACAACATTCATGTCCCTTATTACAAATATCTGAGCATCTGGATAGATGAAAGGCAGTCTTTTAAAAATAAAATTGATGAGTTAGTTAAGAAGCTGAGAATAAAAATGGGCTTCTATAGAAATAAAACCCTGCCTCTCGCTAAATATTAAAGAGCAGATTATTCAGTTAACAATTATGGCGACATCATCTATATGAACGCACTTCATTAAAGAAGTTAGATGCAGTTTATCATAGCGCACTGTGCTTTATTACGGGCGCCAATTCTGGCTCTCTTATCGTTTTGACGTGACGTACAGTAGGTTGATACATTGCCGTGTTATCATTTATAAAGCCCTTTTACAAAAAGTCCCACTGTACCTAACATCTTCACTAAACTTTAGACATAAGAGTTACCACACCCGGTGTCAGGGACGATTAACTCTGGAAACTCCTTTGGTCTCTACTGAGTTAGGTACATCAGGTACATCATCATTCTTGCTCCTTATCTGTGAAACAATCTTCAAAATGTTCTTAAATGTGATGTTCTGGTGCCTCTAGTGTAATTCAGAAAGCTGATTGAGGACCTTATTACTGATAAATAGGTTTGTTTTTATGACCGTGTTGTTCATTCTGCTTACATTTTGTATTTATATTGATGTGTGTTTTCTGTAATTCAGGGCTCATCTGCTTGGACTCAGTATGACTCCCTGACAAATTAAAAGGTTAAATAAAATTGTATTTGTACATACTTGAAGACGACATCCTGCACGTCAGTGAGGGTTGCTCCGATGCTTTTCAGCAGCAGATTGAGGGACTGGACAGGGATGATCTCGGTCTCCCTCTTCTCCTTGTTACCATCCTCTCCTCCAGAACTCAGAGAGAAACTGAGGTGCAGCTGCCAAACAAACATGCCTCATAGATAGATCATCCCTAGGGCAGTTTTCCTGACCTGATGATATGACCAGGAAAAAGTCCAAGCCCATACGTTTCTACTGGTCAGAAGCCCTTACTATGGTACATACCTGGTCAATAACACTTCGTTACAATCGCTAGCCCATTTAGTCATGGTCTGGCCATGGTGTCCTAACGCTGATTGGCTGACAGACGTGGTATATCAGACCGTATACCACGGGTATGACAAAACATTGGTAACCAGTTTTTAATAGCAATAAGGCACCTTGGGGGTTTGCGATATATGGCCAATATACCAGGCACTCCGCGATATGACGTGCATAAAAACAGCCCTTAGCCGTGGTATATTGGCCATCTACCACACCTCCTCGTGCCTTATTGCTTAAATAAAATACACAGTGAACGCACTGTGGTGACACCAAAGCTTACCTTGATAGGAGAGATGTGGAAGTACTCATAGAGACTGATAGGGGATGTGTCAGTGGCCGAGACGTCGTTGAGCTCCGTCTTCAGATACTCTATGTCCTTCTCAAACAACTCCACCTGAACACCACACACAGAGACAGAGGAGAGAGAGAGATACAATGGAGTCTTAACCCTGATAGGCTCTTTGCACATGCTAGTTCAATTTAGTTTTCTGGTTCGTTACGAACTGCTGCCTTATTTATAGACTTTTCCAAGGCCTTAGACACTGCTGACCATCAACTGTTGACCATCACATTCTCATTCAAAAGGTGACCTGAATTGGGCCTGGATCAGGCTTCTTGGAAGTGGTTTGAGAATCATCTGTCAGACAGGACACAACGTGTGATTTCTGATGGTGTTCAGTCTAGTTTCCTGGATACTGTGAAAGGTGTACCGCAGGGGTCAGTATTGGGACCTGTTCTCTTTACAATTTCAGTCTGTAATATCAGTCTGTAAATATTAAGCTGTATGCAGACAATACTGATATGTATGCCATCACCCCAACTGTAGAACAGGTGTTGTTCGACCTGCAATCTGGGTTCCCGCAAATAATTATCTGGGCATTTGGATTGACAAGGATTTATCAAAAAAATATGATGAAAAAATGCTAAAACTTAATGTGGGCTTCTTTTTTAGAAATAGATCTAGATAATCCCTAAACAGCAAAAAGCAGATTGTACAGTCGACTTTCCTGACAGTTGTTGACTGCGGTGACACCATTTACCAGAATGCAGCAGCCACCCTTAAACCTTCATATAGCATCTACCATAGTGCCATTACTTTCATCACAGGTAAGGCTGACCCCAATTAGTCGACCGATCGATTGTTTGGTTGTTAGGCTGATGGTCGACCAAGATTGTTTTAGTCGAGCAGCAGCAAATATATTTGCGCCCATCTCAGTGAACTAATCCATTGCGGAGGCCGAGACTAAAATCCAATTATTGCTTCATTCGAAAATGTGGTCAGAAGCTCTATATGGAGGGTTTGACGCAACTGCAGAGCCTCCAGAGGCCAAATTGAGCTCCGTACCACATCACCATGCACCTCCCAAATTCTGTAACAATGCGAAGGGCTCTGTGTAGCTCCGCATTGACAGGATTGGTTGACGGTAGGTGGGGGCGGTATGTCCAGTATCAACACAAACTCACTTGACAACAGTTCTGCACTGCACTTTACATTTTTACACTCATCAATCTACAAACAAGACCTCATAATGTCAAAGCAAAATCAGGTTTAGTAAATTATGCAAATGTATATATATTTTTTACTGAAATATCACATAAGTACTCAGACCCTTTACTCAGTACTTTGTTGAAGCACATTTGGCAGCGATTACAGCCTCGAGTCTTCTTGGGTAGGATGCTAGAAGCTTGGCACACCTGTATTTCTCAAATTCTTCTCTGCAGATCTCAAGTGCTGTCAGGTTGGATGGGGAGTGTCGCTGCACAGCTATTTTCAGGTCTCTTCAGAGATGTTTGATCGGGTTCAAGTCTGGGCTCTGGCTGGGTCACTCAAGGACATTCAGAGACTTGTCCCGAAGCCACTCCTGCGTTGTCTTGGCTGCGTGCTCAGGGTCGTTGTCCTGTTGGAAGCTGAACCTTCGTCCCAGTCTGAGGTCCGGAGCAGGTTTTCCATCAATAATCTCTCTGTGCTTTACTCCATCAATCCTGACTAGAATTCCAGTCCCTGCCTTTGAAAAACACCCCCACAGCATGATGCAGCCACCAGAGTGATTCACAGTAGGGATGGTGCAAGGTTTCCCCCAGACATGACGCTTGGCATTCAGCCTAAATAGTTCAATCTTGGTATCAGACCAGAGAATCTTTTGTCTCAACTGACTGGCTTTCTTGATGTCTATTCTCTTGGGTATGCATTCTGGTTTCTGCTCAAGTTATGGATGCATCACTGCAACCTTAAAAGGTCCTCAATGATGTCACCATTGCCCTTGATTCTAAGCAATATCGTGCTGCTATTTTTATTGACTTGGACAAAGATGTTGATACAGCAGACCATTCCATACCTGTGGGCCGGCTAAGGAGTATTGGTGTCTCTGTGGTGTCTTTGGCCTGGTTTGCTAACTACCTCAAAAAGTGCAGTGTATAAAGTCAGAAAATCTGCTGTCTCAGCCACTGCCTGTCCCCGAGGGAGTAACCCAAGACTCAATCCTCGGCCCCATGCTCTTCTCAATTTACATCAACAATAGCTCAGGCAGTAGGAAGCTCTCTCATCCATTTATATGCAGTTAGTCTTATACTCCGCTGGCCCCTCCCCGGATTTTGTGTTAAATGCTCTACATCAAAGCTTTCTTTACCAAGATTGCTTAGAATCAAGGGCAATGCTGACATCATTGAGGACCTTTTAAGGTTGCAGTGACACATCCATAACTTGAGCAGAAACCAGAATGCATACCCAAGAGAATATATCAAGAAAGCCAGTCAGTTGAGACAAAAGATTCTCTGGTCTGATGAAACCAAGATTGAACTATTTAGGCTGAATGCCAAGCGTCATATCTGGGGGAAACCTTGCACCATCCCTACTGTGAATCACTCTGGTGGCTGCATCATGCTGTGGGGGTGTTTTTTTACCCTTAACCTTGTTTTGAACACCTCCAAAACAAAGGTCATGTGGTTTGGTAAGAAGAATGCCTCTCCCCCCACAGGTGTGATTACTACCTCTGAGGGTTAAGAGCTTGAGGTAGTCACCTCATACAAGTACTTGGGAGTATGGCTAGATGGTACACTGCTTTTCTCTCAGCACATATCAAATCTGTAGGCTTAGGTTAAATCAAAACTTGGTTTCCTCTATCGTAATCGCTCATCTTTCACCCCAGCTGCCAAAATAACCCTGATTCAGATGACCATCCTACCCATGCTAGATCACGGAGACATAATTTATAGATCAGCAGGTAAGGGTGCTCTCGAGCGGCTTGATGTTCTTTACCATTTGGCCATCAGATTTGCCACCAACGCTCCTTATAGGACACATCACTGCACTCTATACTCCTCTGTAAACTGGTAATCTCTGTATATCTGTCACAAGACCCAAATGTGCCCATTTGGGGATCTGATAGTATTTCTGATTGGCTTAACGGACCACCACTAATGACCTGTGGAGCTTCTCAAAGTTGTGTTTTCACCTCAAAACAGCAGAAAAACAAAGTCTCTTTTTACATGCATTGAGAATTACAATAGTTCCTCAATGCATTTGAAATATATTTCCAGCGCTCTCCCTTTCGATAACCACTCAGCATGAAAGGGAAAAATGTCTTGCTCTGACCCCGCATTAACGTCATAAAATAGGCATCTTAACAGTGTTTGACTTGGACTGAAATAGGTTCCGGTACTCATTTTGGGTGTGGTACTGTTGATATTTAGGTGCAGGAGCTCAACAATACTTTTGAGCTAATATTCTATAAGAGGAACAGGAGCTCAAGCAGTAGAACATTTGATGTGCCGGTACTCAGCTCAGGTGAGCTCCAGCCCAAGTCAGGCACTGCTTCTTACAACTTGCACAAATAGCCTACAGCTGTGTCTGTCCCGAGCTCACAGGCACAGGAAACTCTGAGGGCCCAAAATATTTTATACAATGTTGTAAGTTCCCTAGCACAAGCTTTAGGCTAGACCCAAGTTAATACAATGTTTCAAATTTGTTGCAGACAGGCCATGTGATTTATTGGATATTTCTTTTTAAAACGAAGATATTTTCTACCTGCAGGCTGCAATGTTTTTATTGGTTGGCTTTATGTAGGCTATTTTTACATAGTTGGCAATAGAAGTTACTTTTTAGGTTCATATGATTTTCATTTAGACTTGGATAGAATTTGATTAACCACATGACAATGAGATATGAAGATCGGTAGAAGTGGTCAGATAAATTGGCACTCCAGATGAGAAAAGGTTGCCGACAACTCATGTGGCCTATTATCGGGAGTAATGACAGAATCTACGAAAGCCAGCTGGAACGGGAGGAGAATATCTAGTTGGGTCAGGTTAAGTTTTTCCTTCTTCTGGTTATCTAGATCTGGCACCCTCTTCCAGCAAAAAAAAGTAAGCTTAAAGCATCAGACAAGCTCAATGCATATAGTTGATTTTATTAAAACACATTGGGTGTCTTTAAATGGAAAAGTTTAAACATTTTGAGCAATCGATTGGTAGAAAGAACAGACGACTTTTGATCGACCAAGATTTTTTGGGGGTCGGGGACAGCCCTAATCACAGATTTGTTTTTTACAAAGCTCTACTAAACAAGCTTCTGACTTCCCTAACTTTGCTGTTGAAGTATAAAAACACGAGTTACCAAACCCGTTCACAGGGTTGGTTAACTCTTAAAGGTTCCTCGGGTCTCCAACAAATTAGGTAATTCCGCTTTTAGTTTTAATGCACCTCACTACTGGAACAATTTACAAAACTGCTTGAGCAATATAAATAATATAAAAAATGTTAATTGAGGACTTAGTAGCTGAGAAATGTAACCATTTTTCTTAAATTGTGTTGTGCTGTTTTATTTGACATTGTATTGGATTGTTGCATTACTGTGATCAGGGCACCCTTGAGAATGAGACCTCTCTCTCAATGGATTTTTCCTGCATAAATAAAGAATATTACAAATAAAAACCTGCTGCTCTGACGTCATCACGCTGGCGTTCTCCGGAGTGAACAGATCCAAGATGGCATAAAGGAAGCCCAGGTCCAACTTCAGATCCATCTCCTGGATTAGCACCTTGAAATACCTAGTCAACATGCCAAGAAAGGGATGTTGGTATGTGTGGTTGAGAGAGAGAGCGATAGATATGGAAAGAACATGAACTATAGCGATGGACTCACTTGATGCGTGAGATATCAGAGTGCCCTGCCGCCCTGGTAACAATGCTGATGTCGGTCAGAGGTTTGGGCTCTGCAGGAGAGAGAGGAGCAGAAAAAAGCCATCACGATGTGTTTATCCAGAGTACTCCAGTCTAACAATGCCTATGGAGGCATCCCCAATCACTCCTTTTGCCTATTTAGCTAGTTACAGTGGGGTCCAAAATTAGACACCCTTAATACAGATGAGCAAAATTTACAAAAATAACTGAAATATTGAGCATGTATTGTATGCTCCAACATTTGAAAAATTATATTATTTTATACTAATACAATTGTTCAGAGAAAGAGGTTGTTTAACAAGTAATACAAGACAAGAAAAACAAAAAAGACAGGGGTCAAAATGATTGACAGCCTGTTTTCAAAACCTAATAGAACTCTTTTTGTAAAATGTTTTATGAGCTTGGAGAACACATTGGGAGGGATCTTATCTTCATCAAGGGTGTCAATTTTAAAGTGTAAATCCACAACACAGAGAGACTTGGACAGAGCTTGGGACTGACCTGAGTCCATGGTGACAGACTTCGGTAGTTTTATAGGGTAGAAGACATATGGGAAGATTGCTCCAGGTAGCTGATTCTGGATCTGTGGAAAAACAAAAGCACTAAAAAAAAAATCCCTCCAACCATGTCTCCAATGGGTCAACGTGAAATAATTTTAATTGAACGGTTGGTAAGATGAACAAACAGTCAATGTAAAAACTCTATCGTATGGTTGGTGGTCGGGTGGGGACCCACTGTAGAGTTGGATAGAATGCACACTCTCTGGGGACCCACCTGTATGCGGTTGATCTGGACACGGTAGGCACTCTGGCGGGCCGATACGCTGTACTCCACCTTCACCCCTGGCAGGAAGCTCCTCCTGATTGGAGCGTCATATGGCTGCATCATCCTCATGTCTTGCCCATTATGGGTCAAAGACACCTGATAACACAGTTAGACTTAGGACACACATACACAACAGTTCTACTGGAGCTGTGCAAAACTAGGAACGTCTAGCTCTAGAATTTCTAAAGCTTTCAAAGGGTTGGTTATCAAGGGGGTGGTATGGTATACATGGTACCAGACAGAGGCATAGCCAGTTGCTGCCTGACCTGGAAGTTGTTCTCCAGGTCTAAGATGGCGTTGTCCACTGGTCCACTCTCTGTGTACTCTTTGAAGTGGGTCTCCAGCAGCTCGGCATCTTTTCCACTCAGGGGTTTCCAGCGAGACTTCTTCTTTGGCTTGGACTCCCACACCACGTCTGAACTACACACACACACACACACGAGGAAAGCACACTGAACATGCTGCAGTGAATTTGAAAAAGAATGTTCCCACTCAAAGTAGTCAACTGTAGCACAACCATACCATTGAGTGTATATACGGTGTTTGTATGTATGTGTGTGTGTGTGGTTACACATGTTGTGTGTGTGCACACACCTGGTAATACCGATGAAGGACACCTCCTGGCGGCTGCTGTTGTTGACCAGGGAGACGCCCACGTCTTGCAGGGAGAGGATGATCTCCTGTTCGGCCAGCTCGGCCTTCTCACTCTCACACAGCAGCTTGTATATGCGTCTGTCCTCGGTGAACAGCGCCACCCGCTGGAGGCCCTCGTAGAACGAGATGAGGTACAGCTTACCCTCCTCGTTCACGTCCAACCGCAGGTCCTACACACGGATCAAGTGCCCATCAGATGGGAAGTAATGCGCGTTTCACTTTTAAGTTGCTCTTTTGCTTTGTAGCCACAGCCATAACTCAGACAACACCAAAATGATATACCATATCAGCTTTTAATTGAGATTTCAGGAAACTAATGAGTCCAGGCAACAACAGTTGCCATCATTTGACAGTTGATTTGATTTCAACAATATATACACATCTCTGGTTATACTACGGTTTGCATTTTGTCTCACCACTGTGGCTGACATGCCAAAGCACCCAATCTTCTAACATTTTAACTGGGTATCACCATATGTTGCTTCCCTTGTAAAACTGCTCAGGTCATCAAGCCAGTATAAAAGGGGGAAGAAAATTCAGTAACACTTAACTTTCTGTCAGACGTCGCTAATCCTATTGAGGATCCCTACACTAATCCTATTGAGGATTGGAGCCTTAATAAAAAAAGTCTGATTAAAGCTTTGTGTGTGTATAATGATGGGCTAAGCCATATTAAGCAGCTGTTAAAAAAACACACTAGGCAGAAGATCCTAATCTGTGGTTAAGTCTGACACCTGTGTGTCATATCGGTCTAAAGTACTTGATACAAGTGTGTGTCAAACTAATAAGAAACACGGGTATAAAAATCTGACTTAAATGTAGTATCAATCTAAATGTTGGAGAATGTAACATTCCACCACCGTTAAGAGGGGAGTAAATAGAACGCTGTGGTACGGTACCTCTTCGCTCCTCAGCTCGCCGCTGTAGCTGCCACACTGCCAGGCCAGAGAGCGAGATCCAGTGGGCTCAGCCCAGGTGTAGTACATTGCCTTCCCGGGGCTTAGCTTGTCCTTCTCCTTCTGACTACTACTCTCACACACACACACACACACGCACACACACATAGAGTTAGAAAGCACACACACACACAAGACCACGAGAACCCTACCAAGAGGAAGACAGATGGTCAGAAAAAAAGCTGCGGTCATGAGAACGTAGCCACGTTACACAGCCCAGGCACCATGGAAAGAAACCCAAGAGCCTATTTGCAAATCAACACAATGGAGAGAAGAAATCCCATTAGCGGAGATGTCGAGGCTACTATCCGATTTGATCATGTCGTCGTTCTTCTTCCAACAAATGAAAACAACACCCCCCTTCCGATCAAAGAGAAAGAATGATTCAAATCAACATTATTGCAGAAGACACAGGGAAAGAGGAGGATGAAGAATGATTGGCAGGACTGTTGGGGGGGGGGGTGAAGAAAATGAGGGCATGAGGGAAAATGGAGGGCATATGGAAGCTGAGGTCAGATCCCATTGGCAGAGACCCATCCAAAACAGCAGCAGCCAAAACTAAGTCCCACTATAAAAGCAAAGACCTGGAATTAAGGGGGAGGTCAAAGAGCAAACGGTCATGACACTGAAGCCGGAGCTCCTCCTTGATCACTCCACTTCCTGTACTTTGGTCACTATCAAATCAGACAACTTGGTCTGTTGAACCATACAGTGATATTAATGTAACGCAATATTTGTCAGCTTTTATAAAATGCACATTATCCATTTCCTTGTGGAGTGGCATGTAAGGAGTAGATCCGGCTCAAACACCAAAATGGAGAAAAAAAAGCTCTTCCCCTACACCTTCTGTTACCTGGGGGTCCAGCTCTGTCCACACCCTGACCACAGCTCAACTATGAAACGGGAACACAGAGACCACATCCCGCACTGAATGTGTGCATGTTCAAATAGAGATCTACGGACCATGCCTTTTGCATTAGTCATTGTATGCTAGGGAAGACATTTGAAGTTCCCCAATATGTCCACCCTTTCTGTGTCAGGGTCAGAGTGGGTGAGAGCAAGAACCCTCGTGGGGCTGGGTCCTGCTACCTGGGCTGGGTCTCCTCTACTGAGAAGGAGAGGCCGAGCAGCTCGTCTGCCACCCATTCTGATGAATCTCTCCGAAATCTGCCCGGCCAAGAGGTGTGGGGAGGGGGGGAAAAAAATCAGACTTAAACAAAAACAAAACAAATCCATCAACACAAAGTCAGACAAAGTCAGTAACAAAAAAAAACATGGATTGAAAAACAAATGGAACAAAATCAGTGTCCGTCACAACAAGTCACAAACCAAAGGAAATGGATCCATGCAAACGGACAAACCTACATCAACACAAAAGCCAAGAACACAAATACCTTGTATCAAAACAAATACATGCAGCACATCCTGGGAAGTTTGCTAAATATATATAACATGGCAGGTCTCATTCAGAAACAACATTTGGAATAGTACAGTGACTAACACTAATTTTGTATTGTTTACTTCTATCCCCATAAATAATTGCAACCATCTCATGGACATTTCTAAAAGGAAAGATTTGAGACATCCCACATTTAAGATGCGACAAATACAGGTTTTATTTTAGGGCATTGCGCCCGTTTTGAGAACAGTAAAACGTGACCTATATAATGAAACACATTTCTGCTTACTGCCCCATTACCGTTCTCCCTCCCCATCCCTCCTTTACCTCTGGTAGAACTCCACCGTCTGCTCCTGGGTGTGGTTGATGATGAGGAAGGGGGCGGCCCCGTCGTGGTAGTCAGAGAAACGGATGATAATCGAGTGGTCCGATAGGTTCACATCCATAATGACCCCGCCCAGCTGGAATAGTAAAGCCAAATTAAAAACAGAAGTATTAGCACTTTATTGAACCCAGCGTGGGAAGTGGATTTAAATCATCACAAAGCATCAACTTATACAGTAGTTACAAACACGCCAGCAGTGTGAGTGTGTGTGTGTGTGTGTGTGTGTGTGTGTGTGTGTGTGTGTGTGTGTGTGTGTGTGTGTGTGTGTGTGTGTAAACTACTCACAGTGTTGTCCAGATGCAGCAGCAGGCAGTTTTCCGGTTTGGTGAAGTCCATGGTTTGAGGAGTTGACCGACTGCCTTCTACTTTGACTTTGAGCTTCTTGGAGTCCCTCTCAGGCCAAAACGGGATGGCTGCCTGAGAAGCACAGAAAAAAACTGAGAGAAAAGTGAGAGGAGAGGGAGGGAGAGAGGGAGAGAGGGAGAGAGGGAGAGAGGGAGAGAGGGGGAGAGAGGGAGAGAGGGAGAGAGGGGGAGAGAGGGAGAGAGGGAGAGAGGGAGAGAGGGAGAGAGGGGAGAGAGGGAGGGAGGGAGGGAGGGAGGGAGGGAGGGAGGGAGGGAGGGAGGGAGGGAGGGAGGGAGAGACGGACAAAGAGGTGTCCATTTCACTACATGGATGTGCTACTGTATGTAGGGTAGGGGTCCATTATTCCCATTTCAAAATTCAGGAAATTAACCGATATTCAAACTATAATTTTAACACATTTGAACTATCAGCACTTTCTGAACGGACTGAATTGCACTGGCGTTTGTAAGTAGCTCTAGTTGTGGTACCTGTTGTGGTCTGGCCTCAGTCCAGTCGTCCTGGCCCTCCTCTCCCACCCAGATCACATGTTTGGTCCTGTTCACTAACAGGTAGTATGGCACAAAGCTTACGATACGGGTCAGGCTGAAACTGCTGGCGTCGATCTTCACTCCGATCTTCAATCAAACCATAGAAAGCCACAATCAACATGAATCAATCCACCCATCTATCTAGCTATCAACGGTTCAGCAAATTACACTCAATGACCAATCTGAAAGGTGAAGCATCAACTGACACTGTTCTTCTGCTGGAGTGTCGTTTCAAATCAAATCTTAGTATGCTTGATCCACCACTCACTCACCACGTAATCTTTCAGCCTCCCTTTGCACTTCACTTCACCATAACTACCCACGGTATCCAGGGAGAAATCATCCGACAGGTCGCTGTCCGAGATCATCAGCCGCACCTGACCCGGAGAGAGAATAGGGTCAGCAGGGGTTAGGAGTTTTCACTTCAAAGCCCACTCCTTGTTTAACCCCCCCCCCCCAAAAAAAAAAATAGCAGCCAAAGCAGAGCTTGGACCAAAGCTGATCCCCACCCCACTACCTTGTTGTTCTGCAGAAAGTTGTGTGGCTTGAAGGAGAAGAGCAGAGGCATATCGTAGTCCATGGCGTGTTTGCGGTGGATGTCGTCGGCCTTGTATTGCAGCAGGCGGCCCGTCTTGTTCACCATCCAGTAGGGAGAATGGATGGCCACCTCAGTCTGGCCCGCGTCATACTTCACATGCACCGCAATATCGAGCTCCGCTCTCTTCCCTTCTCCCCCCTCTCCTAACCTGACCACCTCCTCTTCATCGCGCAGAGAGCTGAACACAATGAAGGTGATCTCATCCAGGTCGCCACAGAGACCGTAGTGGGCCTGCCAATCCTGACCCAGGTAGTCGAGGAGGCAGAGTTCCAGGCTGGACTGGTCCATGATGGCGGTGTGCAGCTGGGCCGAGTGGCCGTCCATCAGGGTGATGGGGGTGGGCTCTTCACTGTCCTGTCAGCCAATCAACACACAATACCAATCAATAATAGGCATGTCATGTGAATGGGAAGCTCTGAGGAAATATGATAGATGAGCTGTAGGTCAATTTCTCTGCTGGTGCGTAGGGATGGGGTAATGTGTGTGTACCTGTAGGCGATAGGTGATGGGGTAAGGCAGAAGGTTGCGGAGCAGGACGGAGGGCCACAGGTGCAGGATGTAGGGCTCGTCAAAGTGCTCCCCGGCCATTCCTGTGTGTTGTGATGTCACCGTGTCTTTCAGAGGGACGATGTTGACCATGAGGACGCCAGCGCTGTCACCGTGGCGATGACAGGTCTGCTGCACACGTGCACCGGGCTGCTGGCTCACCAACTCATAGCTGAAACCCTCAGAGCAGTCGTACTGATCGTCTCCCTCGGTTACCGGCTGCAGTCTTAGCTTTGACCTACGGGGGGGGGGGGGAGTTCAGCACAGTCAGTGTGTGTGTGTGTGTGTGTGTGTGTGTGTGTGTGTGTGTGTGTGTGTGTGTGTGTGTGTGTGTATGTGTGCGCATGTCACCTGTAGGAGTCCAGAGGCACACAGAACTCCTCTGTAGGCAGTGATATCCCTAGACTGGTAGAGCCCTCCATCACTCTGAATGGGATGGAGAAGTGGTTTATGATCTGTAGGGGAGACATGAGAAAGAGACATTCTTCAGGCAGAAAATACATTCTCTGGTCAGATAGTTGAACACATTCTGAGCTCAAGTTAAGTACAGACAAGAGAAAGTAAAGGGAGAGAGAGAGAACGGAGAGGGCTAGGGAAGCAAGCAGGGTGGATTGAGATGAATGGTGGGAGAAAATGAGCATTTGGGTGAAATCTGCATTAGTCAGTCTGAGAACAGTGAGCATTCATTGGTGTGAGTTGGAGTTTGAGGTGGGGGGGGGGACTAACTTGCCTGGAAGGGAGAGCGGATCTTGATGTACTTGCTTCCCTCCACGGAATAGATCTGACAGACCAGGAACCGGGTGACCCCAGAGTCTTTGTGCATGACACTGTACATGCCACGCCCCACTTTGATCAACGGGATCATGCCTGTTGAAGTGTGGCCCACCGGAGCTGAGGACATGAACATAAAAAAAAAACAGCGTGATCAATGACTAGTGACCCGAGCCACGAGTACTGACTTTTGTTAACCAGGGATACAAACTGGTGTGTAGCCCCAAAAAAAGCTGACACTTTTTTTTCTGCACTGAAACATGCCAAAAAAAATCCCTGCTAGGTGGAAATGCAGGTTAACGAATTAACAACAAAGAATATGATCTACATGATCCTTCTCTGTGTGTAAAATAAAAAGTTGTTCAAAATGTCAGTTGTCAAACAATGCATTCAACTGAAATGTGTCTTCCACATTTGACCCAACCCATCTGAATCAGAGAGGTGTGGGGGGCTGCCTTAAATCGACATCCTCATCTTCGGCGCCTGGGGCAACAGTGGGTTAACTGCCTTGCTCAGTGGCAGAACGACAGATTGTTACCTTGTCAGCTTGGGGATTTGATCCAGCAACATTTTGGTTACTGGCCCAACGCTCTAACCACGAGGCTCAATGCCACCCCTAAAGAAAACAATACAATGTTATTTGTTGCCTAGTTTTTACTGCAAATGACACTCAAGCCTTGAGAAAAAAAATAATATTGCAGTTAGCCATGACAGCCTTTACAAAGGAACGCTTGTGACCACACACATCTAAATACTGCACTTAGAAAAAAACATCTTAAAGTAGAAATAGAATGAAACAAACAGGCATTCTATTTTTGCTCTATTATAGTGGCCACTATAGTAGACATCGTTCAAGTGCACAATTCTACATGCGTGTAAAAATAACGTTCACTGAGTAAAAAATTTAATAATCCCCCCCTCACTCACAAAGTGGTACTGTCCAGTTCAACACAACAAAAGCATTATCTTTGGGCTACACTGCACATTATACACTTCCTGCCTGTGGACATCTGTTCTACAATGTGCCAGCAGAGCATGATACCCTTTGTTGGCATAATTGATCTCTTTCAGGCAGAGTACACCTGGCATACCCCTTTATATCCACTGTATTGAAAAGGTGAGAAAAAGGTTAAGTGTGTTGTGTTCCTTTCACCATACTGTCGTCCAGCATAAGCCAGGCCCAGCTCCAGCTACACTTGATCCCTGAATCCACTTGTTTAACAAGCAACGCCTCATTTTTCACCTAATTCTCTCATTCTGAAAATTAACCACATACTGTAGAGGGAAAACATTACTGTTCAGTTTGTTAGCAAGTTAACGTTTCACACAGACTACCAGGGTCCAGTAAGCAACTAACGCGTTATAACTTGAGTCACGGCAAGGAGTCGTGTACCGTAAACAGGTAATACAATAGTGAATTGGTTAGGTTACTAACGTTGGCTCATCTGATGTTGTGTGGTCTGACTTTTTTTTATTAGCCAGATCATTTTCACACCATGAACTCAATTATCTGGTCAGTTAAGTTGGCTAATGTTGCTCAACATTTCTCTGGCTAGCTGTCTTTCCAGAGTGCGTGCTGATGCGGCAACTTCTCTCTTCAGTCACGTGCTGCATTCGGTTGTTATGTGAATGATTGGCTGAGCCTTGGATAGAGCCAGTATTGCTCCAAACGCGCATCCCTCGTTCGCTTACAGCCAGTAGTCATCCAAATCTCCCCCCCCCCCACAGCCCAAACCTTTCTCATCTGATCTACACGAGTCGCGTAGGTCACCTATTTTGGATTCAAAACGGCGAATTTCGCCGAAAAGGTGACTAGTTTGCATCCCAAGGTTAACCCCCCCCCAAACTAATACCTGGGCATTAGGTCAGAACCCTAATAGGGTTTTGGACCTAGGGTTTGACATCTGACGTTGTATGTATGAAGCGTCTCCGAGCAGGAGGGCTGACCAAGGATCAGGTTCCTGCTGTCCATTAGGATATTAAAAGCAGAAACTAGACCGGCAGTACAATGAATACAGACACTGGTCTGCACTTCTGTAGTGGTTGTAACTGTGTTGCTTACTGGGCTGTATGTAGTAGTCCTTGGCCACCAACGAAGTCATGGCAGAGAACTGGTCTGAGTGGGTGGTGGTGCGACGGTAGTCCATGTTGAGGCTCTCTCCGTCCTGCAGCTCTACCCGGCCCGCCGTGGCCTCGCGACCCAGTGGGCTGAACAGCTCACTGTGCACCACCGACACAGTCAGACCTAGACGGTTCTTCACGACGAACGGAGCCTCGTCCTTCTGGAAACTATCCGATGCCTGCTTGGCCGCCTCCGCAAAGGCCTGCCACACACACAAACACACCCAGGTATGCACATGCAAACAAGTCCCCCCACCCCCCAAAAAAGGCATTTTATAGAGTGCAATTCAAAACAACAAGGCAAGCTCAAAAACAACCCACTTATATAAAAAAGTAGCCACCTTTTCAGAGAGACAATATGGACGAACATGTACAGTGCATTCGGAAAGTATTCAGACCTTCGTCTCTACATTTTGTTACGTTACAGCTTCATTCAAAAATGTATTAAATACATTTTTTTCCCCTCATCAATCTACACACAATACCCTATAATGGCAAAACTAACAGGTTTTTAGAAATGTTTGCAAATGTAAAAAACTGAATCAGCTTATTTACATACAGTACCAGTAAAAAGTTTGGACAGACCTACTCATTCAAGGGTTTTTCCTTTATTCTCACTATTTTCTACATTGTAGAATAGTGAAGACATCAAAACTATGAAATAATGTAGTAACCAAAAAAAAAAGTGCTAAACAAATTAATATACATTTTATATTTGAGATTATTCAAAGTTGCCACCATTTGCCTTGGCAGCTCTGCACACATGGCATTCTCTCAACCAGCTTCATGAGGTAGTCAAGCATTTCAAATAACAGGTGTGCCTTGTCCAAAGTTAATTTGTGGAATTTCTTTCTTAATGCATTTGAACAAATCACTTGTGACAGGGTAGGGGTGGTATACAGAAGATATCCCTATTTGGTAAAAGACCAAGTCCATATAATGGCAAGAACTGCTCAAATAAGCAAAGAGAAATGACAGTCCATCATTACTTTAAGACATGTTTCACAGAGTTCAAGTAACAGACACATCTCAACATCAACTGTTCAGAGAATACTATGTGAATCAGGCCTTCATGGTCGAATTGCTGAAAAGAACCTACTTCTAAAAGGACACTTGCTTGGCCAAGGAAACACGAGCAATGGAAATCAGACTGGTGGAAATCTGTCCTATGGTCTGATGAGTCCAAATTTGCGATTTTTGGTTCCAACCGCCATGTCTTTATGAGATGCAGAGTTGGTGAACGGATGATCTCTACATGTGTGATTTCCACTGTGAAGCATGGAGGTGTGATGGTGCTTTGCTGGTTACACTGTGTGATTTATTTAGAATTCAAGGCACACTTGAACCAGCATGGCTACCACAGCATTCTTCAGCGATACGCCATCCCATCTGATAAGCGCACAGCTAAGACAACGTAGTAGTTTCTTCAGGACAAGTCTCCGAATGTCCTTGAGTGGCCCAGCCAGAGCCCGGACTTGAACCTAATCGAACATCTCTGGAGACCTGAAAATTGCTGCGCAGCGACACACCCCATCCAACCTGACAGAGCTTGAGATGATCTACAGAGAAGAATGGGAGAAACTCCCCAAATACAGGCATGCCAAGCTTTTGCATCATACCCAAGAAGACTCGAGACTGTAATCGCTGCCAAAGGTGCTTCAACAAAGTACTGAGTAAAGGGTCTGAAAGATTTCCGTTTTTTTCTATAAATTTGCAAAAATGTAGAAAAACCCGTTTCTGCTTTGTTATTATGGGGCATTGTGTGTAGATTTAGAATAAGCCTGTAACGTAACAAACTGGAAAATGTCAAAGGATCTGAATACTTTCCGAATGCACTGTACAAGAGTGCTGGTGTGTCATTGACTTACCGTGCCCAGGTTACTGAGCATGCCCAGTCCACACTTGGAGAGGGTGATGTTAAGTTGGTCCTTGCTGCTGATACTGATGACGGTCTTGTAGTCAGGGATGCTGTAGTCCACTTCTTCTGATATACCTGTGTACTTCACTGGCTTCTTCTTCATCTACAGTTCAGGGGGATGCATAGCCGTTATGTGTGTGTGGTGGATAGTGCATTTCCACTATCCGTATGAAGGATGTGTGTGGAACATGGGACAGTGAGAGTGAGTGAGTGAGTTACTGTATGTATGTATGTATGTATGTATGTATGTATGTATGTATGTATGTATGTATGTATGTATGTATGTATGCATGGAAAATGTATGCAAGGGTCACCTTTAATCCCAGGGTCCAGGGTCTGAATCCATCTCGGGTCTCGTCTTCTAGGGGCTCCAGCAGTGGCTCCCACACCCCCATCACCTCGTTGAAGTAATGAACCTAAACACACCACACTATGTTACTGTACACTAAATGCAGTCTGACTAAACCCATGTTTTAGTTGAACGGATGTCGTGTAAAGGTCGTGTAGATGTCGTGTAAAGGTCGTGTAGATGTCGTGTAAAGGTCGTGTAAAGGTCGTGTAAGGGTCGTGTAAAGGTCGTGTAAAGGTCGTGTAGGTGTCGTGTAGGTGTCGTGTAAAGGTCGTGTAGGTGTCGTGTAAAGGTCGTGTAGGTGTCGTGTAAAGGTCGTGTAGGTGTCGTGTAACGGTCGTGTAGGTGTCGTGTAACGGTCGTGTAGGTGTCGTGTAAAGGTCGTGTAGGTGTCGTGTAAAGGTCGTGTAGGTGTCGTGTAAAGGTCGTGTAGGTGTCGTGTAAAGGTCGTGTAGGTGTCGTGTAAAGGTCGTGTAGGTGTCGTGTAAAGGTCGTGTAGGTGTCGTGTAAAGGTCGTGTAGGTGTCGTGTAAAGGTCGTGTAGATGTCGTGTAAAGGTCGTGTAGATGTTGTGTAAAGGTCGTGTAGATGTTGTGTAGAGCTGTGCAGTGTCTGACCTCCAGGTTGAGCTGGCTGTGCAGGTTGATGAGGGTGCTCCAGTTCTTGACGTCACCGTGGAAGGAGGACTTGGCCAGGAGCATGGGGACGGTGCGGTGGCCCACCCCTGCCTCCAGTGTCAGGCAGATGGAGTTGATGGCCAACTGCAGGGACTCGCCCTGGGGAATCAGCGGGACCAGGGACTGGGCATCCTCGTCTTTACCCTCCTCCTCCAGGAACCACAGCTTGAGGTCCCTCCAGGACCTGCGCTCCCACAGGTCTGGGGGCACGGGGCTCTCCAGCTCAGACTGGGGTGTCTCGGCACCGGCCGGGCTCAGCACCGACTGAATGGTAATCACTGTGTTGATAATGATGGGCGACACCTGGGTGTGGCACAGAGGAGAATGGAACGTGAGGCACATCACTCTGGTTTGGCTAGCTGGGCCAGAAATAAAAAAAAAAAAAAACAGGAAAAAGGTGACAAGAAGGTCTAATGACCAAAATGATATGCTCCTAACAGGTACTAAGACCCTGGTTCCTATCTTCAAGGGATGGTTTTGATTTTGGCCGTGGCCTACCTTGAGTGTGAGTGCGTTGATGCAGACCTCCATGGCCTGCGGGGAGGTGGAGGACTGTGTGCTCTTGAAGAACACTTGGCAGGGCTGCAGCACAGTGGTCTCCTTGTTCCTCTTCTCCTTCAGGAAGGGGCAGGCCACCACCTTCAGGTCCTTGACCACCGCAGTCATCAGCTGACCGTCCAGGTCGCTCTTCATCACCAGCTCGCACTCCGTGGTCATGACCAGGGCCGGGGCGTCGGCACGTGTCAGGTCGGCCACAAACACAATCTCAGGGTTCTTCACCAGAACATTAATCTCTGACTTTGCCACCACCCCCACTGGAGCTGTGTTACGGAACCAGAGAGGAAAGCAGGGCGTGTACATTAGGCATCCAATCCAAAACTTCACATTGTGCAAACATGACATTTGTGGTGAATAATGTGAAGTGTGAAATTTGAGTGTGTCATACCAGATTCCTTGGAGGCTGCGGCTGCAGTGGGTTTAGTGCCACTGCTGTTCTTGGGGGTGGCGGAGGAGAAGCCCTGCTGGCTGGCTTTGAGGAAGATGTCGGCCACAGTGAGCAGGAATTCCATGCTGGCACAGAGGTACACGTCCTGCACCACCGTGTCCAAAGAGGTGCCGTCGCGGCCCTGCTTGTAGTTCACCTCCACCATCACGTTCCTCTCAGCGCCCGGACGCATCGCCATCATCCTGACAGACAGAGGCCAGAGGGACATGATGAACCCTACAGCAAGGGAACTATCAACAAACCCTACAGCAAGGGAACTATCAACAAACCCTATAGCAGGGGCACTCCTGGTCAGGGATCCAAGGCACAAGAAAGGAGAGCGGGGGCTGTGCCGTTTTTAAATGACACTTCACGCCAATTGTAAATATTCTGAAGCAGAGAACGCTCTCCTGCTCTTCAGTACCAACCCAAAGGAATGCCTTTGACCTCCAGGAAACTTTTGCCGCCAAAGCTATAAATGACCAAAAAAGTAAATACCAGAACAATATTTCTAAGGTAGGAATATTAAGAATAGTCCATGGGGATATAAATAATAATCATGTCATATCGCTTTTCATTTTGTGATGTTATTAAAAACTGTATGAACCAAATACTGTAACTTAGGAAGGAAAGTTTCCATATAATATGAAGAATGCTGAAACTCTTTTTGTTAAGATATGAATGTGATTTTAGTTCTCATGTCCCTTGCACATTAACTAAACCACGCCCCGAATGAGGTCAGAAGAGCTCGTCAGTGTGATGGAACTGCCCTTTTCGACCAGAGTGCTTAAAAGGACTCCCTAAGAATTAAAATGTAGACCAAAGGATCTGAGACCGTGGTCCACACGTTGAAATGGTTGCAAACTCAACACAAGGTGAATAAAAACTCACTAGACCAAAACATTGACAGTCTGCAGCTGTGTATGTAAAAGGGATCTAGAACTTTGACTAAAGACACAAGGTGGAAGGAAGAAAATCCCATCCATCTCAGACAAGAGTCTCTGTTATGTTTCACTATATTGGATCACTCCAAAATATCGGTATCACTCCGCGGCGGAGGGATTAATCCGAGGTGAGGATTTACAGATTTACTCTCGTGTACACCTGTGTCACGGCTGGGGTCCGCCTCTATATATAGACCCCATGGCCGAGACACACGTTCTCTTTCATTTTCTCAGCGGACATCCGTATGGTTTGAGTTACAAACGTTCTGAAGTTCACTTGGTAAGTCACTGGTAAGTGTAATATCTTGCGTGGAAGTATACTCATTTACATTTACATTTAAGTCATTTGGCAGACGCTCTTATCCAGAGCGACTTACAAATTGGTGAATTCACCTTATGACATCCAGTGGAACAGCCACTTTACAATAGTGCATCTAAATCATTTAAGGGAGGGGGGGGGGTGAGAAGGATTACTTTATCCTATCCTAGGTATTCCTTAAAGAGGTGGGGTTTCAGGTGTCTCCGGAAGGTGGTGATTGACTCCGCTGTCCTGGCGTCGTGAGGGAGTTTGTTCCACCATTGGGGGGCCAGAGCAGCGAACAGTTTTGACTGGACTACTCACTGCCTGTTTTTTTGCCTGTTTTTCTCCCACAGGGGTCTTCCCCTGTGTTTGCAGAGGTACTGGGTAATTTATCCCTCACCGGGTTCCTATACCTCCAAGCGGGTCACGACATAGCTCTCTCAGGGCGTTGGACCCCTTCTCCGTAGCCTTGTTGGCTTGGCTGAGCTTATGGCTTTCCCTTTGTGACAGGTGTGATGGTGGTATCCCCCTGGGGATCTGCTTACCTCTTGTATGCACTACCTGGGTTTTAACCACGCGGAGAGGGCGGTGGAGCACCCTACTGGATGCCTGTTTTGTGTGGTGTTCTCAGAACGCCTGCACCTGACGTGATTGGCGGGCATGAGCGAGTGGGTCGGCCAGGCCCGGGCTCAGGCTGGGGACGAGCTCCCTCCCACAGGAGTGGTGCAGCAACGAGCTGTTAGTCCCACTATTGTGCCCAGTACCCCTCTCTGGAAACGTGGCCGGAGCCACCGCAGGCAGAACCCATCTGCCAGCTGGGCTTCCTCTGGTACCTTTTGCTAGGTACTATCGGGTAACTTGGCACCTCCCTCTACGGTTGGTTCAGTAGTCCTGGGCATCGCCTCCCCTTCCGGGGACTGTGCCGGTACCTCTCCCCCTTCTACATTGACGGCCCCTGCGTCTCGCGCTGGGACTTCGCCACTGGCTGGACAGGTCCCTCTAGCACCGGCTAAATCTGGTACGGGTACACCAATATATTGGAGTGATCCAATATAGTGAAACATAATGAAGGTTACGTATGTAACCACGGTTATGTGAGCTATATGGATCACTCCAATCCCCTACGGTGCTAGAAGCGCCTCAGAAATGATGTAGAGAACGTGTTGCAGCCATGGGGTCTATATATAGGGGCGGACCCCAGCCGTGACACAGGTATACACGGGAGTAAATCTGTAAATTCACACATTTGATGTATCCCTGTCGCAGAGTGACACCAATATATTGGAGTGATCCATATAGCTCACATAACTGTGGTTATACACATAACCTTCGTTCTAGTTGAACACTCCACTCCGAGACCAAAACAGGACAGTGTGACCTCTGGTGGACAGCCAGAGCCTTACACCCATCGAGCTATTCCCCTGACAGATAGACATCCAAACGTAAATACATTGCATTTCTTACCAAAACGGGCAGTGTCTCTTGCGCAAGGTATATGGTTACTGTGAGAGAAGTAGCCAAATGTACGTTAATTGTCCCTGCCCCCTATCGCTCTATTTTCCACACCCCCTTTTCCATCTTTGTGTAATAAGCCATCTTATCTGGTCAGTCCACTAGGGACTTTTGTCTCATGTAAGTATGTATGTGTATTCTGTGTTATTATTTAGGCCGACTAATAATACATTAAATCAACTGAATAAATCAGAAAAGGCTGGTGTTCTTGTGGATTCAAGAAGTCTGCGACATTCAGAATGAGACTGATACGAGGTAATGATTATTAAGTGACTTATCGCTATATAATATATATTTCGGGAGATGGTAACTATAAACAAATTCTCCTTTGGTGCCCCAAATTCCTAATGAATTAATTGTTTCATGATTAATTTAATAGAGTAACAATTAAACATAGTTGATAAGATAAATAACAGTCATCACATTAAATCAAAGTCACGACAGCACTAATAACAAACCCTACCTTAAGTGCACTAAATACCTTGTAATCCGTTAGTCAAATTATGTTACATTGAGGAGTGAGACTAACTTTCTGTTCGACAGATACAAAGATACCATTCTCTCAACACAATTGACAGACTTTATCCTTACTCGTGGGTTTTGATGGACTGGGAGTGAGAGATTACCTCAGTTGCTTTGACTATGATGGGGCTGCTAACCAAAGCCATTCATCTTAGCTGTGTGACAGTCCTATGTGAGTAGACAGATGGTGAAGCTGTGATGAACATGGTGCCACGCTGAAGAACACACACTGAGCCTCGTACATCAACGCCAGCACCGAATCACACAATCATATGTTCACAGTACACACACACACACATCACTCTGTGGCATCTCTCCCAGGTTTAGTGAATGTATAAGTAGGCTCAGTACCAAATCAAATGTATTGGTTACATACACGTGTTTAGCCAATGTTATTAGGGGTCTAGCGAAACCAAGGTAACCGTGGGTGTGTCCTCTACCTGGCAGTGATCTTCTTGACCCTGCATCTTTTGTCGTCTAGCAGGCAGTCTGTGAGTTTGACGGAGGCCTTCATAGATCCGTCTGAGAACATGTGGACAGATGTAGAGATAGTCCCCAGGGTGAACTCAGCTAGCTTCAGCTGCTCATCCCTCGAGTCCAACACCTGCACCTTGGAGACACACACCAAAAAGTCTGTCTGTGGGCGTAAGAATATCCAAGTGGATGGAGTTTTACATGGTCAATGCCAGTGTTTGTGAAGGTGTGTCGTGGTGCAGTAGTCACCTCAGTCCCATTGGGGCTGTACAGGACCAGGGTCATGGAGTCAAACTTGAAGTCCAGTTTGAGTGTGCTCTTCAGCTTGGTGCTCTTCTGGGTCTCCACCACTGCAGCAGTTACCACCGTGTTGCCTACAGACAGGGTTCAACACAATTATAATAACAGCACAATCCCAGCAACACACATCCGAATTCAACCCAGACTGACACACTGCTGTCCTCACCGCTGGTGGGGTTAGTACCAGTACCTCCTGATGCCTGTGAGCCTTTGGTAGAGGCCGTGTCGGAGCGGTCCACTGTACGCGGAGGAGGAGGGGGGGAAGTAGAGTCTGACGTCTCCGACAGGTTCCCACTCAGAGTCCTCAACACCACCGTCATATCATCCTGACCCAGGATCAGCTAGTAAGACACACACACACACACACACACACACACACACACACCGTAACACTGATGCATCAACATTTCATTTCACACACTAACATTTGTTCATTGAGATTTGGCTTTAACAAACACACACGCATACACTCCGGCACACACACACACTCACGTTCATTGGTTTGAGGTGAGCAGTGATCTCTATGTCGGGGATGCTGTGGTACCAGGAGGCTGACAGGTTCCTCTGGATGGACAGGTCCAGGTTGACCGGCTTCAGAAGCTGGATTTCCCCCTGAAACCTCCCCTCCTCAAAGGTGGTTCTGGACAATCAAATAAACAAACAGCTTTACAGGTTCAGATTTGCTGCACATCCGGGGACGGACCAAATATGCAAAAGTACGTGAAATAACACATAGACGTGTCAATAGTTAATCATCGCTTCACATCCCAGTGCAAAAATGAAGTAGTCCTTTCATTGTATAACAACTACGCATCTATGATGTTTAACTCCAATCCCTTGTACATCTACAGAATGGCCTGACTACCAGTGTGTCTCTCACCTGTACATCTTGAGGTCGCTGAGGCCCACGGTCATGGTGTCCATGACGGGAGGGATCTTGACGTGCATTTGGGAGGGGACCATTGCGAAGCGGTTCTTGACCGTGACCATCCCGAGGTCGGCCACGATGACGTTGGCGGAGGACGACGACTGCGGCAGGAAGACGACGGGAGCGTTGAAGTCCACGTCCAGGGAGATGCGGGTGCTGCGCTCAGCCAGCTCCATCACCCCCGTGGCCGCCTTCTCCGCTGCCTGCACCGTCACCTCAGCCAGGGCCTCCTTGGCCACCTGGAAGTTGTTGATGAAGGCCTGGGGGAGGAGGAAGAAGAAGAAGAGTCAGGTCATGTGACAAAGTGCTCGTGGATCTTCATAGCACTCAGGACAATAGGTTCTGGGGCATTTTTGTACCGGTATTAGTAAAAGGTACCGGTTCTCAAAGAACAGGAATCGGTTAAAAGATAGAAAGGTGGAATGAAGAAAGATGGAGGCGGGTCTCTTACCAGGATGGAGGAGACAAACTTATTGAGGAAGATGACCTGGATGCAGCCCACCGTCAGGGTGACGCTGGTGTCCACTTTACCCATGTCTAGATAGGCGTCGCCCTCCGTGGCTTCAGTGTGGTTCACCATGCGGAAAGCAAACACCTCCTCATCGGCTATGGACACACACTAGGACACAGAATTCGTACCGAAATACTCATTAGAATCACACCAGCAAAAAGCTAAAAAATGATTTTTGTTTTGTCTTAAATCGCAACTTCTCGGGAATGTTCCCCCTCGACTGGGAAAATAACATGTTAACAAGCGCCCTGTATCCGAGGCTACCTGCTTGTACAACGCCTCCTTATCACAGTCCAGGATGACTATGTTCTTCAGGTTGGCCAGAACCTCTACCGCTTTTTTCCTCATCAGCACCTCCGACACCAGGCCTGGGACATAGAACAGAGGTAGAGAGAACAGGTAGAACAAAAGGAGGGGTAGGACAATTCTAGAACATAGACAGGTGTTTCAGTACAAGAGCCAATAAGACACGATCATCAGTGGTTTATATATGTCTACCACAAGGTGGCACTAGCCTCATTATAATCTGTGTGTGTGTGTGTGTGCATGTCCTGTCAACACATCACACACACATCATTTTGATATTTGATGCAGAGGCCATCATAAGTCATGCATGTAGCTGCTGACTTTATGTTGTGGACATGTGTTGTAGGCGGGGACTTGTCTTGTGTCAGGTGGCATTTACCCTCGATGCGGATCTCCGCTATCCTGTGGCTCTGGCCTCGGATGAAAACCTTCAGACAGTTGAGATCGGCTCTGATGTGCAAATTCACCACATCCTCAAACTTTGACTTCTTAGAAGCTAAGGAGCGAGAGGGTCAGAGAGACATTTATGAAAGAGCTGTTCTGTCGTCAAGACTTCAAAGGACCATCGATGTGAAGATGACTTTGTTGGTGCATCAGAATACATCTAATGTCAAGTGGTGCATGAAAATGGTATAGTAATGTACATCTGGTTTAGCTAGCTAATCTACGTATTAGGAGAATACGCATCTACTCAATATCTCCACATGCAACAAACATATAGGAAGTATATGACCTAACCGATGTCTTCCACTTTCAACTACCTTGAATCATGAATTTGTAAATCAATATCACAACGCGGAGAAGTCTAAGTTCCAGTAAGCAGAACCGATTCCATGAAACGGATAGTTACAGGTTTTTTTTGCCACAGCCGATCCCTCTTTCTTCTCGCCTTCCTCCCCCTCTCCCTCGTCCTCCTCGGGGATGGTGGGCAGCTCCTCCTGGCTGGGCGCCACCTCCTTGGTCGGGGGGAGGAGACTGATCAGGAAGTTCATGGCATTGAGCAGAGCCTCCGTGTGCAGGTGTATGTCCAGAGACGAGAAGTTCACCTGAGACGTCACACACAGACATACCACCTTCACTATGAACCCACACTTATACAACTAGGCAGAGAAGTGAGATGTTTCAATTCCAACTGCGCGTTAACACAGTTGTACTGTACTGTATTGCAAGACATTACCTTAACTGATTGTTCAGTGTTCTTGTACTCAGACTTGAATTCTGGCCCATTCTTATCAGCCTGAAAGAGACACTGATGCTATTAGACCTGCTCTACTATTACATCTACATCGGATGAAGAATGCAAGACGACAGTGTTGACTGTTGGAAGTGTTCACTGTGTGAGTGTGTACCTTAGTGTACTCCAATGTAAGGAGGTCATCCTCTGTGTTGTCGAGAGTGGTGATCAGGTGCACTTTCTTCTCCTCTGAATCTGGAACAGTTTACAAAACCAGAGAAAGCATATCACACATACGCACGTCTGCAGACATGCCACGCACATACAACTACCAACAACATATAACAATGTTTAATCGTATGATAAATATATATACACAAAATGTCTTCACAGTCCAAGCGCAGCAAGGTACACAAGGCGGCCCTGCTAGTGTTTCAAAAAAATATGCAATCCCAGGAAAAACACCGTTCTGAGGGCACCAGGTGCCAGAGATGAAAATCTATGTAAAAAGCATAGAAAGAGGGGTGATCTAAAGACGCAACTAGAATGGCTTGCGAACAAAATTTACTAGAACAGCGCCTTTGAATGCAGTGGACAGCGAAATGAAGTTGATTTGAAAACCAATAGAATAGAGCTGGTTTCAAATGGCATTTCAAGAACATCTCCAGAAAACAGATACATTCAAGTTTGAACTACCTTTCTGGCGTCTCCCCTAATGTCAGAGCTGCTGTGAATATCTAAGGCTGTAGCGAAAGGCGCATATCGCTCACTTCGACATTTACATATTTACGTCAATGTGTCCAAAATTAGATGAAAAATATTTTCCCCCGATTGTGAACTTCTGCCTCAGTTGACAACTCTACCAGCCAATCCCTCACTGACCCATGTACTCGGGGCACTCCAGGCAGATCTCTCGTAGGAACGTGTAGGATGTCATGTCGAAGGTACGTAGCTTCAGCTCGGTGCCCAGCCCCTCGATGTCCAGGTGCAACACTGTGACCTCCTCGCCTCCAGAGAGACGACACAGCTGAACGGACAGCTAAACAGCAGAAGAAGAAGGTAGAGGAGGTTCAAGTTCATGCACACACACACACACACACACACACACACACGAGCTCCTATACTAGCAATCAGAGAACGCAACTAAATGAAGTGTTTAGGTACTCTCTCTCTCACACACACACAGATGGAGATGAGTTTTAACCATACTTTGCTGATCTCAAACGTCATGAGGAACTCGGTCATGTTCTTCTTGGGGTCTTTCTTGACCAGACCTCTCCTCTTGACAGAGTCGGAGCGCTGCAAGGGGCTGGGCATGTTGTCGGGGAAGAACGGACGGTCTCCTATAGGAGAGCTGGGAGCATCGTAGAACAGGTCCTCCTCTGATCCTGCACACACACACACACACACGTAATTGCCACACTGTGTGTATGCGTATTAAAGTACATACATCCATTTGTAATGTGTACACAGGGCTGTGTGTGTGTGTGTGTGTGTGTGTGTGTGTGTGTGTGTGTGTGTGTGTTTGTGTGTGCACATGTCTCTCACCTGATTCCCATATCAGGGAGTTGCGCAGTTCAGCCATGGTTGGTTTCCTGGGGGTTAGCTGAGGGGTGTACGACTGCTTTAAAGCCTGCGTCATGAACACAAGCAGAGATTACACACCGCACATAGATTTCTATTGGCTTGTCTATCTACACACAAACACAACACACAGAGTCAACCTACAGACAGAGTCGACCTACAGACTGGCAGAGATAGAGGCTCAGTAGAGTTAGCACCTTGGATGTTGAATGAGCATTGGTGCTGCGCGGGGCCGGCCTGCTCTCTGGCAGCGGGATGCTGTCGATCAGCTCCAGCACGCCCCGCACCTTATCATCAGAGATCCTCAGAGACAGTAGGGGCAGCTCCCCGGAGATTTTAAACCTGACACACACACACTTTATTCATATCATTCATCTGACCGGCTATTTGACAAACACCATTACACAGTGGCTGACTGTCCATCACACCAACCCGCACCCCCACCTTTCCCTCTTACTTGGGCATGCGGGAATCTGTGACCACCATGGCTCTGCTGAACACCACCTTGACGTCGACAGGCTCCAGGATGTGGAGGGCCGACTGCCTCAGCTTACGGGCTTTCTTCCAGTCCCCATCTAAACACACAACAACCACTGGCGCCGTTAAGCCTCATTTATAGTCTACCTAATCAACAAACGCAAGGACACAATAAGCTACACAAAATGTATTCCCTGCGTAGTTGCGTCACATGACAATTTGGGCAGCAAACTTTCTGATAATTGTGTGTGTGTGTGTGTGTCTCCATACGCGAGTTTGCGTGTGTGGGCCTTCGTACCTGGTTTGCTGTAGAGGAACTGAAGGCTGCTGAGTTGGACGTCGAAGCTGTCGTAGGCCCGGGACATAATGTCCTCTATAGTACTTCTCCCTACAGAGAGCTGCGGCAGCCCCTCTCTGCTCAGACTAGACACCTGATAACACAAGACAATGCCATAACACCTGGGTGAAGAGTCCTGTTCATTATGCAGGGATTGACATTAACGGTTGCCTGGAGCAAGGCAATTAAAACAGTCAGGCAAGTGGATCTTTCTCTGTGGTCAAATTGTGTTGAAGACAACTGTTCATGTGTTACCTCTACTGTCCCATTTTTCAGGTGAATTTAGTGACTCACAAGAAGAAGAAAAAAGACAAAGCCAAGTGTGCTCGATCATAATTCTCAACTTCTCCATACATCGTCTCTCAAATCCCTCAAGTCCGAACCGACCACTCGCACTGAGCACGTTGAAGTGACTTACCTTGAAGTGGCCCAGGTCCAATAGCATGAGGTTCTGGGTGGAGTCGTAGAAGCCGGTTTGGGGGACGATTACGTAGGAGGCCATGAGGTTGACGTTCAGATCCAGAACCTTCTGGGTCTCAATCACGTACATCAGTCCTGCAGACAACGACATAGAACGGAGGGCATACTTCAACATGTTCTTACATATGTATACGAAACGGGAGGGAGGCGTGCCAGTAGGAAGTACGGAGTGAAGGTTGAGGTCAAAGGCTTGTATCCTGTCTGATGATTCAGAGTAAAATGTCCATAGAAAGTCAAATTAGAATAGATCTCTGTTTGAGTCTGCGGCACATGTCAAAAAATTCTATCAGTGCCGTGGTTTCTTGTGACAGGCCAGGAGTGCGAGTGTGGCCTGTCAGTCAGAGCTAGAGGCGGGGCTCTGACCTGTGGAGGTGCGGTCTCGGAACTGCTCCAGCTTCATGAGAGTGGCGTTGGTCAGATCGTCCAGCTGGAGGTCATCAGGCGGCGAGAAGAACGCAGACATGCTGTTCACCGTCACCTGCCCGGAGAGGGAGACAGGTATCCATGTTGTTACACACAAACATGCCTGATTGAACCGAGGAACGACAGGAATACAATTATGTACACAGGACACACACACAAAAATGCACAAACAAACACACTCACAGCATCATAGATGATCTCCAGAGGCTGGGACTCGACGCGGAGCCGCTGGTCAGCGCTCTCGTCCAGAGGGTTGGTCTCAAACAGGATATCCAACAAGGGCGTCCCCGTTACCGTGGCAGCCTTCCTTGACGACAGCAATGTGGGTGCCGGCCGGTTACTGGCTAGTCCTGTCACCTCAAACAGACTGAGCTGGGCCGACAGCCTGAGAGGAAAAACCGCATTAGAACCAAGGACAGAAAGAAGTGGGGAGAGTGTGGAGACCAAGGAAGAGAGAGAGGGGGGGAAGAAAGAGGGAAACGCAGAGAGAAGAGATAGACAAACTGAGAATCGCAAAATGGTGGCACAAGAAAAAAAAATATGAAATGCCAACTATAGTGCATCCCATTGATAAGGCACTAAAACAGAGCAGATAAGGAAGGGGAAAGTATTTAAATACAAGGTTTGTTCAGAAGCGTTAAGCATTACCGGTATGTCAAGTAGAATTGGGCATCATGTCAGTTCTATATCTATCTGCAACGTTCTGAATGTTTCACCTTAGGGAACACACCCCAGAGGGCATACTGTACTTACTTAATGGCTTGTGCTCCGGGCCTCTGGGTCAGCATGGATTTCAGATCTTCAACTGTGAGTTTGAGGATTTCATTCTGGTCCTTGTTGTCTTTCATTGAGACAGACATCCTCTCCATGTGGAAATTAATCTTCATATCCTCAAACTGCACAAACAAGACCAGAGAGAAAAGGGAGACTGAACCGTTTCCTGGATTATCTCCCTTCTCTTTTGGAGGACGCCAGGGATTGTGATGCAGCCCTACAGTGTGTGGGAATATACAGTCGCAACTCACGTTCTTTGGCAGGTTATGATTGACAGCTATCTCACTGTAGCCGATGGCGGTGTAGAGTTTGGCCTTCTCAGCAGAAGTCATAAGCTCGTCAAAAGCTGAGGGAGAAAAATAAAAGTCATTCTCCATGCAATGTGGAAATGTGTCTTATGATTTACAATAGCAGCATTAAAACATCAGGAGGACCTTATCAAGATTACTTCAAAATCAACTTCACAAAAAAGGTAGAGTGCAAAATGCAGTTCCAAGTGCACGGTTAAATCAAAGTCAACCACATTCCTATCCACATTTTATATGCGAGTGAAGTCATATCGTACGGAGAAGAAAAATTAAATTAAATCACGACACCTGTGATAGAAACAGGAAGTTCAGAAAATGCCGACAGATCATTTGTTCGCGCTCTCCTTTTGTGTCTGTAAAATAAATGATGCGAGAAATGCCGGTGGAAACGCTACAGATATACATGAACATCTTTGGTCCCAAACCATCATCTTGAGAACCTTGTCATCAACGTGATTCAATACTTCATAAGGGTGGGACAGGACAGGTTAAATGTCCAATTGGAATTATTTTTGTCCAGTGTTCTTTCATCCTGGTTCTGGAGACTCACATGATTTGCAGGTTTTTACCTCCAGCCCAACATCAACACCATTGACTCAACTAATCCACTAGATTTCATTTAACGGTTCTTATTTTCATGACCATCTTCGTCGATAACGGTTGATAACGGTCAGCCCTAGTTACACACCCCATGGTTCCCCAGGACCAGGATTGAAGAACACTGTTCATCAAAAATAGTAACTGCAGCGCATTGGCATGCTCATGACACACTGATGACCAGCTGAATGTTTGACCTGGTGGTCTTTGCATTATCATAGGGGGCGGATTCGGAATGTATTTCCGACCCCTTGACTTATTCCAATTTGTTTTGTTACAGCCTGAATTCAAAATGGATTAAATTGATTTGTTTTCTCTCACTCATCTACACACAATATCCCATAATGACAAAGTGAAAACATTTTTATTTTATGAAAATCAAAAATATCTCATTTGCATCAGTACTGTGTTCACACCCCTGAGTCAATACTTTGTAGAAGCACCTTTAGCAGTGAATACAGCTGTGAGTCTTTCTGGGTAAGTCTAAGAGCTTTCCACACCTGGATTGTGCAACATTTGCCCGTTATTCTTTTCAAAATTCTTCAAGCTCTGTCCAATTTGTTGTTGATCATAGCTAGTCAACCATTTTCAGGTCTTACCATAGATTTAAGTAAAAACTAATGCAGCATATCAGGAACATTCACTGTCTTCTTGGTGAGCAACTCCAGTGTAGATTTGGCCTTGTGTTTTAGGTTATTGTCCTACTGAAAGGTGAATTCCTCTCCCAGTGTCTGGTGGAAAGCAGACAACGCCGTTTCCGCCGTTTCTTTTTTATCCTGAAAAACTCCCATCCTTAATGATTACAAGCATACCTATAACATGATGCAGCCACCACCATGCTTGAAAACATGGAGAGGGGTACTCAGTATTATGTTGTATTGGATTTGCCCCAAACATAACACTTTGTATTCAGGACAAAAAGCTAATTGTTTGCCACATTATTTGCAATATTATTTTGGTGCCTTGTTGCAAACAGGATGCATGTTGTGGAATATTTGTATACTGTAAAGGCTTCCTTATTTTCACTCTGTCAATTAGGGTAGTATTAGGAGTAACAACAATGTTGTTGATCCATCCTCAGTTCTCCTTTCACATCCATTAAACTCTAACTGTTTTAAAGTTACCATTGGCCTCATGATGAAATCCCTGACCGGTTTCCTTGCTCTCTGGCAACCGAGTTAGGAAGGACGCCTGTATCTTTGTAGTGACTGGGTGCATTGATACACCACACAACACGTAATTAATAACTTCACCATGCTCAAAGGGATATTCAATGTCTGCTTTTATTTTTTTTTTCATCTACCAATAGGTGAGGTATTGGAAAACCTCCCTGGTCTTTACGGTAGAATGTGTTTGAAATTCACTGCTCGACTGAGGGACCTTAAAGAGAATTATATGTGTGGGGTACAGAGATTCAAAAATCATGTTAACCACTATTACTGCACACAGAGTGACTCCATGCAACTTATTATGTGACTTGTTACGCACATTTTTACTGCTGAATTTATATAGGCTCGACATAACAACAGGGCTGAATACTTACTGAAGTATTCCAGCTTTTTATTTTGTAATAAAAAAAATAAAAAACATAATTCCACTCTGACATTATGAGGAATTGTGTGTAGGAAAAAAAAAATATATAAAATGTATACATTTTCAATTCAGGCTGTAAATAATTGTGGAAAAAGTAATGGGGTATTAATACTTTCTCAAGGCACTGTATGTACAAAATGAAGCATGGCGATTGGCCCAGGGGGGCGATCTCACCTCCGGTCTTGACCTCCTTGGCCTCGGCGCCACAGTCTCCTGACCAGCCGGACCACATCCAGCCCAACCAGCCCTGAGATTCCTCCTCCTCCACCTTCACCCCCGGACGGAAGATACGCAGCCCCGCTTTGCTTGCCTGGAAAGACCGACCAGCGCCAGTCAGTCTATACATAACACTTCAGCCTCAACCACTAGCTAGAACCACTGTTAGTTCCACTGTGACCACTGACCACGTGTTGCACTGGTGGTTACGCTACAGCAGTGTGACTGAGCAGGGTCATTTCAGTCACGCTTTTCTGCCATTTTGAACAAATCAGTTTAGTAGACAGACAAAACTGAGTACAGTACATACAGAGAAGACGGATAGTTCATTAGGGATAATTCAGATTGCTCAATCCGTACCTCCATCTCAGCTTGCTGCCTGGCCAGAGTGATGTTAAAAATATCCAGAGTCCGCTCAGGCTCCTGGGCACACGGCAAGAAAGACGGATCGTCTAGTCCATTAAAACAGTTCCCTGACCATTATGGGAATCCATCAATTACTTAAAAAGGTAGACTCAGCAAAATGACGTTGCCACGAGCAGCACCGCAGATACTGAGATGAGCAAGATGCAAGACTTCGCTCTCACACAGTATCTGTGTGCACAGGTTCGCGTCACACTGTTACAGCTTGGTAGCTAGGGGACCAAAACAGTGGAGAAGAGCATCGTGCTTCAACGCTCTTAGTTGTTGAGGAAATTGACCACTATGCTGTGTACTTTCTGCATCTACGTCATGTCGCTGAGCATACCTTTAATGTCCATCATCAATCAATGCAGCAGAGTAGATACAAAGACTGGGAATGCAACTCAGAGCATGAGGACTAGGCCCTTCTCAATCTCCACCACACCTGGGTTCAAATAGCATTTTGTTTCCTTTCAAATAGTTTGAACACTTGATTGAGCCTGGCTGGTGTGCCAGATGGGCAGGGTTTGCACTTTGAGGACTATGCCATTGGTCCTATTACAGACAGGCAGGCTCAATCAAGCACTGCTCAAGTTTTGAATAGAAAACAAATACTATTTGAACTCAGGTCTGGGTTGCACTCATTAGGGAACGCAACAGAAAACTTTTCAGAACTGAAAATATTAATGAGTGTTTCTTAATACCCAGGTAGTCTCTCCCTGTTTCAGTTCATTGTCTTCCATTTGGTACCTAATGAACATCGCCCTGATCTCTACACACCTCCAGCTCCCTGAGCTGCTTCTCAGTGGGCTTCTTGCTGGTGATCTTGGCCTTGTAGAGCTCTCTGTACTGCTTGACTGTCTGCCGGTGGCAGCGGATGTGCTGCCAAGACCACATGTGCAGCCGCGGCTTCACGTCCACCTCCATGATGCCTGTGATCACATACTGCCACCTAGATGACATACACAAGCAGTGACAGTCACAACAGAACCAGCACGTGTACATCACGATAGCTCAAATCGATTGAAGGAAATGTATATCTTAATCTTATACTGGATGGCATGAAACAATACAATCACCTAAACATCAACAATAACCAATATTTTTGTCGTTGTGACAATTTTTTAGTAGAGGAAAGAATTGTAAGTAAAATAAAAAGTGTGAGAGCTGACCATAGATAGGCGTTGGTGTGCACGTGGACTTGCGGCCGGTATTTCCTGTAGGGCAGGTTGCGTGACATCATATCCACTGATCCCAGGAGCTCCAGAATGCTGATGTACTGGAGAGAAGGAAGGGGTGAGAGTTCAGGGGTCATCGAGAAGGACAGAGGCGGAAAACAATAAGACAGTGACTTTAAAAATGTGTCGAAATTCTAACTCTGGGCAACGCTCATCATGCAAGAGCGCACAGATCTGTGGAAAAAAAACATTTCAAATAGACGGGATGGTATATAATCCAACGCGAATTCCGATTGTGTGAATGGCATGTATCAGTTTACTTCACTGTGGTTAAATAAGTCATCCTCCTTACTATGCACATTGTTGAAGAAATTTTCCAAATTAAATCTGGCTGCAGATTTAAATTATTTTTATGGTACTTTCCTGTTCTCTTTTGCTCGATTAAAATGTTTCATCTTTCTCTCTCCCTCATATCTCCCTCCATCACCTGTGGTCTGTTGAGCTCCACGGCCACCTCTCTTAGGTTGACCACCAGGTCCACCTTGGGAGAGGAGAAGTCCACATCTGACCAGGGGTTCATGCGCAGCTTCGCATCGGCCGTTATCGGACGAAAAACTGCCAGCAATAAACAGGGAAATAAGGTTATTAATATGATACAGAATTAGTCAACAATTCCACCGTGGGCCATCGTAATGAGAAGATACCTTCAATTACGATAAAAACTCCAATGACTACAATGACTGAGATTTTATTCTCTGTATCAGGTGATGTGACAACATGACTATCAAGACTCTGATCCAGACGTGAATGATGTCAAACCCTTATATCGACTGGGTGACACTCACTAAAATCGTGGTTCATGGGAGTGGAACCCCCCGGGATGCTGTCCTGGAGGCATCGCTGTGGAAATGTGACAGACAGGAAGAGATGCCTGGTTAGACGTCATTGATAGACATAATCACTCTCACTTAAGGGACCCGTCGCTCCGCGACGGCACTGAATGATGGCACCTGTGACTCACCAGGGCCTCATCTGGCATGTGATTGGAGTACAGCATTGAGTTCACATTCCAGTAAGCAAAGAGATTGTCCAACTGGACAAGCTGTGGAGAGGAAAAAGCATAACAGGAAACAGCTTAGAATGCTGTAGACAGTAGAACAGTGTCATAAAACTCATACAGTTAATCAATTGCTGTGGACTGACTACCTTGAAAAACAGCTTGGCTTTCTCATCCAGGAGACAAGGCATCCAATTCTCATCTGCTGTCTGTGGGGGTCACAGTTATGGGGTTGAGACGTGACGTGGTCAGGGTCAGACCAGGAACAGATCATAAACCTGACCACAACAAAGATCTCATATCCCACACCCAGACCTTAACTAAATTGAACCACTGTAATATCATCTCCATTTCCAATATCATCTCCAATGAATGACCGATTTAACGAGGTAGGGGCCTCACGCATTACCTGAAGGCTGAGGTTCTGCAGTGACACTCCAAATGAAAAGGGGCAATTGGGGTTGGTGACCTGAGAGAGTGAGAGAAGAGTACAGTAATGAAATACAGGAATAATACACTCATTTAAAATGAGGTAATACAACTGTAGCACACTGGGTCGAATACACACATCATCCTCATAGCGGACGTGGATGTTGGAGATCTTCACTTGAAGGTTCTTGATCACCTGCGTCACAAGTTTCTCCACAAAGGTGTCCTGCTTCTCAAGTGCGGGGTTTTCTGTGGCACCAAATAACACATAACAGTACATGCATTCAGGTCACAGTCCTGAGTCTGTTTTAGCCCGATGCCAGCCCTGCAACTCAATGACATTATACCATCTATTTAAGAGCGGTTTGAAGATGTAATTAAAGCGTGACTCACGGACAGACACATGAACTCTGACCTTGCTCTGCTGCTTTCTGTTTGGTCTCTTCGATCCTCTGCAGCTCCCTCTGACGAGCCTCCTGGAGCTGTTTCTCCTCCTTCTCTGCATCATACTTTATACCTGAAACACGCAAACATTAAGAAAACACACACACACACACACACACACTATAGCTAGGTTTCTTACTGGCTGTGGGCACGATGAGTAGGTAGACTCCATCCAGTGTGGCTTCCACTGACTGGGTGTACAGATTCTTCCATGGAATCTTCAACTCCAAGCGTCCTGACAGATCCACACACACACACATACAGTTAATAGGAAAAAGGTTGAAGAGTGAGAAAGATGGAGAGGAATTATAATAGTGAATGTATGGTAATGGTAGGTGGTGTTGGGTTGAGAGTCAGACAAATCTTACCTATATGCCCTGCTCTTACTTTAAAAGGAATGTCAAGTTGACTCTGAAACAAGAACAAAAATATTCAGCACAATACAATGTGAATCTACCTACATAATTAGCATTTAACCACTGATACGTTTAGTAGTAGGCCTAGCCATTCATGTCAAACATACCAAGGCATTTTCCTTTATTTCAAGATTTCTGAGCACTGCATCACCTAGAAAAAAAGAAAAAAAATATTTGTTTAAAGGGCGACTGCACTTCCTGATTTGGCCTTGTTTTGAAGATTACTCGCTAATGCTAGCGGCTATGACTGAAGCCAAACGAGAGTTGTCTAATTCTTGGGGGTGTGTGGTTTGATGTAGGTGTGTTATGTTTGCATATCATACCCTGGCAGGTACTGTTGTTTGCCCCTCCTGAGTCACCATAGCAACAACAGCCATTTCCTCAAAAAATTTGCTTCCTTAAAATTGTCAAGATAAATCGAGAAACATGTCATTCACCAATGTTTTTGACGAGGAGGTCTTAGTCGCGCAATTTTACATCTAGCTAAGTTACTTGGGGCAGTATTTCTCAAGTTAAAACATTTCCATGAAAAACTGCATACAGTGCACTGCATACAGTCTATTGAGTCAGGAAAGTCTGGCTGTGCGCTCAGGACTGAATTCTTAGAATAATAACATATCTACAACTTAATTATCTGCAAACTGTCAATCTATCGTAAATAAAGCACAAGCTACACGATTATCAGTCCCCCAAACCACTTGCTAGCTAGGTAAATTCCAACTCTGTGTTTGTCAATGGAGCTAGCAGGTAGTAGCTAGCAGGCTAGCAGTCAGGCCACAGCTTATCAAGTCACTGGCCATGTGTGTACTTCAGTGTTGTTTTGTACAACTTTCTCACTATTACCAGAGTGCGTATCTGTCTGGCAGTGTTTCATAGGGAATCATGTTACAAAACAGGTCGCGAATGTGTTTTGGAAAATTAAAAAGTTGCAGTTGGGTCAACTTGTCAATGATCATCTCAATTCAAAAAAGTGGCAGACTCAAGTGATTGACACTATCAAACACAAGTAGCCACTCAAAGCGCTAAGGCCAAGGGTTATTTTAACATAGGCGACTTGTTGTCTTATGTAAACAAGTCTGAGGCGCTGCATAATGGTCAGATCTGTCTCACTGTCTGGAGGTTCTGACTTATGATTTGGATAGAGCTCACACAGCTGATAAGCAGCTGTGCCGATTGCGTTCTCTCTTTTGTTAGTGTGCACCATCGTAATCCATACCCAAACCTCCAGTAACTCAGTTTTGGAAGTGACTGACTGACCAAAATGATCTTATTTACACTTTGCAGTCAATTTTGACACTATAATGAATGTTTGACTTATACCAATGCCACATTGGCTGCTTAAAACCAGATACGTTTATTCTAAGAGGCACTTGACCTTTAAAATGACTCAATAAGCACTGATACATGAATACACACAGTGTACAAAACATTATGAACACCTGCTCTTTACATGACAGGTAAAAGCTATGATCCCTTATTGATGTCACTTGTTAAATCCACTTCAAATCAGTGTACATGAATGGGAGGAGACAGGTTAAAAGGATTGTTAAGCCTTTAGACAATTGAGACATGGATTGTGCATGTGTGTCATTCAGAGGGTGAACAGGAAATAAAATATTTAAGTGCCGCTGAACATAATATGGTAGTAAGTGCCAGGCACATCGGTTTGTGTGAAGAAGCGCTACGCTGTTTACATTTTTTTTTAAATGTAAACGCTCAACAGTTTCGTGTGTATCAAGAATGGTCCACTACCCAATGGACATCCTGCCAACTTGACACAACTGTGGGAAGCATTGGAATCAACATGGGCCAGCATCCCTGTGGACACCTGGTCGAGTCCATGCAACTCAATATTAGGAAGGTGTTTAATGTTTTGTACACTCAGCGTACTTCACTAATAAAATGCATAGTAACCTGATGTTGGAAACATATGGCCTAGCCTAAGCTGACAAATAACTTAGCCTAATTCCACTGTACATTTTCCATTAAATGCAAATATTAGCCAGCTGTGCATTATGTTATCATGTTCCCAGATCGTCTTCACAGAGGCCGCATTTCAGTAGACAATTTTGTGCTTCGTCTTTTGGCAAAATGTCAGACCTTCAATAAATTTTCTCCAAGTATCATATCTTTCTAAAAATGAACTATGCCTAGATACTGCTAAGGCCTCACCAACCGGTCATCGTGATTTATTATTGCCACTTTAATAATGTTTACATATCTTTCATTACTCATCTCATATGTATATACTGAATTTTATACTATCATGCCTATGCCGCTCATCCATATATTCTTATTCCATCCCTTAGATGTGTGTGTATTAGGTAGGTGTTGTAGAATTGTTAGATTTCTTGTTAGATATTACTGCGGTCAGGACTTGAAGCACAAGAATTTCGCTACCCTCGCAGCTAACCATGTGTATGTGACAAATAACATTTGATTGTTGCTCCGAGACATTTACCCTTCACAATTACAGCACTTACAGTTGACCGGGGCAGCTCTAGCAGGGCAAAAATTTGACTAACTGACTTGTTGGTAAGGTAGTATCCTATGACGGTTCCACGTTGAAAGTCACTGAGCTCTTTAGTAAGGCCATTCTACTGCCAACGTATATGTCTATGTAGATTGCATAGTTGTGTGCTCGATTTTATACACCTGTCAGCAAAGGGTGTGGCTGAAATAGCCGAATCGATTCATTTTAAGGGGTGTCCACATACTTTTGTGTAAACAGTGTAGCTATCTAACAAACTTAGGTTAGCTGGCAGATTCCAGCTAACGTTAGCCAATTTAGCTAGCTAGCTGGCTTAACAGCTAGCTAACAAACTAATATACTGTAGCTAGCCAGATGACTATAACACCTTGCTAACAAATAAGTAAGTACTGTAGTAGCTAGTAAACCTGCCATCAGCAAACAAGCACAGCAGCATTGTCTAATGCTAACATCTAAGACAACAATCATGACAGTGACAGCTGCAGGTTTCTGAACTGACGTTTAGCTAACACGCTAGGGTGGCTAGCAAGGAAGCTAACCGTAACACATAATCGTTACCTCCCCAAATCCCGAGCTTGAGTTGTGAGCTGTCAAGGTTTACAACGTAATCCCCTAAAAACCTGTTCAGGACATCTACCACCACGCTTTCGAAGACCATGTTGCTGTTTCGTTCACCTCTCGGTCACCATGTTTACATTCAGTTTTAACGCTTAACTCGCTCGCCTGTCCCTAATAATGACAGCTGGCTGGTCCTGTTTCTTGAAATATCCAACGACGCTCGGTCACATGGACGGTCTTGACGCCATGTGTTTGCGTCAATAGATTATTTTCTTTGGAGTATCCACTGCAAGGTTCATCTTCCTCTTGCCAAAGAAGATTATCGTTTCAGTCCGTGACAGAATAGGAACCATAATTATGGTCCATGATTCAAAGGGGGCCCTAATTAGTGGTGAACAGATAGAAATGTACGATCATGGCTAGAAAGGTTGCAGCTTTCGTAAAATTAACGTCACGCCTAGGTCACACCTACAGTATTTTGTGGAAAATGGTTCTCAGGCGGCATCATCTGGATATGTGTGCATCAACATTTCAACATACACTTTCTGCTACAATTTCTGTCAAGCTGTAGCAGAAGTTGAATGTTGAATTTGTGTTGCACACATCCAGACGATGCTGCATACCTAGCGAGTGCTGTCGGTGGATCGATGAGTAAGAGTTGTCGGTTAGTAGCAGTTTATGAGAATTAACATATCAGGTTAAGATAAGTAAAAATTAAATTAGGGAAATGTTTAGCTAAAATTAAAAACATTTAAACTTTTGAGTTAATTTGACCAAATCTGGATCCATTCTAACCATGGCCCAAATATGGGTAATTTATATAGATAGAGGACTCATCTGTGACAGCGTTGTGTGTGATTGATAAAGACTAAATCCGTGGACTTCAGAGATCAGGTTGCTTTAATGTATCAGAGTTCACTCTCCTGCATCCAAAAGAATAGACAAAACATTTGTAGAGCACAAATGTTCTGCCAAACTTTGCCTCTCTCCAAGTGCATCAATTATTTTAAAATACAAAAGTGAGAACAGCCTCTCCTTATAATGCATCAACACAACGCTCATTTTACATACAGCGAGGGAAAAAATTATTTGATCCTAACCTCAGCTCGTTACCTGTATAAAAGACACTTGGGAGCCAGAAATGTTTCTGATTGAGAGGGGGTCAAATACTTATTTCCCTCATTAAAATTCAAATCAATTTATAACATTTTTGACACAAGTTTTTATGGATTTGTTTGTTATTCTGTCTCTCACTGTTCAAATAAACCTACCATTAAAATTATAGACGGATCATTTCTTTGTCAGTGGGCAAACGTACAAAATCGGCAGGGGATCAAATACGTTTCCCCTCACTGTAGATAAAACCACATTCCTGCATCCAAAAGAAAAGCCAAAACATTTGTAGAGAACAAATATGTTCTGCCAATCGTCGCTTCTCTCAACAACATAGACGCACAATACACAATAGCTACAATAACACATACAGTACCAGTAGCTAGCTAGTAACCACATGTTGAATTCAGAATGTTAATATCATCCTAACAAGTACAATTACAATAGCATCTTTACAATACCATCCACTTATGAGTAAACACTAAATATACAACATTATTCATGACTCTGTACTTAAAGGAATCTAACTTTCCTGAACATGACAGAAAAAGTGTGCCTAACTCTCCAAGTGCAATAAAATGATTTGAGCACAAGCACACAGGGCAAAAGGTATGCGCTCCCCTATTTCCCAGGATGCAGTTGTGGCCGATGTGAAATGGCTAGCTAGTTAGCGGTGGTGCGTGCTAATAGTGTTTCAGTCGGTGACGTCACTCGCTCAGACCTCGAAGTAGTTGTTCCCCTTGCTCTGCAAGGGCCGCAGCTTTTGTGGCGCGATGGGTAACGATGCTTCGTGAGTGACTGTGGTTGATGTGTGCAGAGGGTCCCTGGTTCGAGCCCAGGTTGGGGCGAGGAGAGGGACGGAAGCTATACTGTTACACAGGCATGCATAATAACAAATCAACATGCTATATTAATATATGAACCTGTTGAAATTCACAAAGTATTTTAACAACTGTTACATATGCACCACACAGAACGCACTGCAACTTCCTCTGCAACTCAATGCTGCAAGGCAAACGCAGCATTCCATTGGAAATGAATGTACTTCTGGTGAACCAAAATGCAATAACGCTGTCGGTGTGATCATCGACATTTGAGGGGCTGAGACCAAACACTCTCCAATACACTCTCCACCGGGCTGCCAGAATCCCAAAAGTGCATTCAACAACTAACCTTGCCCTGGACAATCGTTTGTTAAAGATCCTTACAGGCTCTGGCAATGGCAGCTGGCGTCCAACGTAGGGCCTCATGAGGTTGGGTCTTAAAGGGAAGGCCTCGTCGCCAACGAAGACGTGGGGAACAGGTCCCAGGTCTTCAGCTCCAGGGAGTGATGCAGGTGGTGGAATCTCCAGGGTGCCATCCTGAAGTGCCTGGCCGAAGGCAGAGTCCCGGAGGGTCCCATCATCACTTCCCTTCCCGTAAGCACAAACATTGACAAAGTGGAAACAGTAGATGGCATCTATTACAGCCAAGAGTACAACTGAATATGTACCCTTGTAGTTGTAGAATTGCGAACCTGAACACGGTGGAGCCTGGATTACTACATGTCTCCCGTCAATGGAGCCAAGACAGTTGGGGAAATTCCTCTCCAGGAACTCGGCAGCGATGACCCTCCAGTCTTCCTCCTTGGGGACAGGCAAGTGCCACAGAGGGGACAATGCCTGCCACCGTGGACCGTCCAACTCGGAAGCTGAATCCAATGGTCCTGTAGGAGTCCCCTATCGCCAAGAATCAATTCAGTCTATGACTATATCAATAAACTGTAGCCCAGGCCAACTCTACTCTTAGAAAGAATGGTACTATCTACTTAAAAGGGTTCTCCGGCTGTCCCCATGGGAGATCCCTTTTTGGTTCCAGGTAGTACCCCTTTTGGTTTCAAGTAGAACCCTATTGGGCCCCATGTATTAAGTATTATACCTGGAACCAGAAAGGGTTATCCTATGGGGAAAGCAGAAGGACACTTCTGGAACCTTTCTAAGAGTGTATGTGAGTCCAATAAGAATGTAATGAATGACTGTAACTGTCTTGAACAACAATGTGTCCTGGAGAAGACTAGTCTACCTTCATCAGGGCAGAAGGCACCTCAACTTTCTTTTCATTTGGTAACATTGCATAATTAAAAAAGGATTATAAACCAACGTTGGGAAAGTTATAATCCTAATGAACATTCTGTAAAAGTACATCTGATATCAAATAAGAACTATTAACTAGAGAGCCCTTTAGCTTGCACATAAAAACAATGTATCAATCAATTATGGTATCAAAGGCTTTAAAAATGTACTAGAATGTAGTTTACCGAGGACAAATCGCCAGGAGTTCAACTGGGCTGATGGACTCCCGGTTGTTGGTATCCATCTGGGCGATCCTGGCTCCAATCATCTGGAGCAGGTGATCAAACTTCGGTCCAGACGAAAGTAACTTCGGAATTCCTCTCCAAACATTCGTAGCTCTTGAATGAGACGGTGGAACTCCCCTGCCTGCTTTCGGGACTTTAACCGTCTCTGGGACCACACAGACCTGCGCTTTCGGCGCGGCTGGTCACAGCTCAACAGCGCGATCAAGACAACCTTCTACAACGTTGGTCTCATTGTTGAAAGAGCCTGCTCTGCTATCTTGACTATGTATTATTGCATTTCGCGCCAAAAATGCATTTGAGGGAAATTATATTATAGTCTCTCACAATTAATTTGTGGATGTCATCGAATAAATAATATCCTTGGCAAAAAAATGAATTAAAAAAATGTAAAGAAATTCTCCAGTCAAACTGTTTTTATTATGTAATCACACTTTTTTTTACTGGATATCTGTGCAACAAAAATTCAACATTCACATTTTGCTACTTCCTGTCAAGTCCACACATACAATTTGATGCATACATTCGTCCACACAGAACGCACGACAACTACCTCTGCAACGCAATGCTCCATTGGAAATGAATGTACTTCTGGTGAATCGGAAAACAAACTGCACAGTCGGTGTGTTCGAAGCGTCAGGCAATGAGGCTTCAACCAAGGGCCCAGTGTTCCGGCCCAGATGCATGGTTTCGACTTCTCCTACAGGTTTGCTTCGGTACTGCAGTTTAACTGATGCCCGGCCCAGAAAGACAATTTCCCTAGACGGCCACATAGAGAAATCAGACTAGAAAATTCATCGTAAGACTTTTTAGTAATCACCATTGTGCACAAAACATCCATTGAATTACTCAAATAATTGTCGCTGGGGCCAATTTTGTTTTACATCCCTCACAACGAAGATATAAAATGTTTATATTCATCTAATGTCTACCATGTTTTTTGGATGACCTGATGATGTCGCTGCTGCTCCCGGTGCACATTGAGTGCTACTGCGCATTTGATGTTGGTTCATATAAATCGGATGCAACTCGGACATAGACGGTCAACGAATCGGCATATGCAAATGTGAGTAGATAAGCTTGAAAACATCTGTTGGACATCTTGGATGCAGTCTCCAGTTATTATACCTCAGTGGCTACAACCCAGTTGAATACTTTGACCACTTTAAAATGGTGGAAACATGGTGGCCACTAGAGGTCTCCACCATTCTCTACTATGGGGTAACTGTATATGTGGAGTGTCTGAAAGTGGGCGTTGTGAAACAAGTGGGAGGATCAACACCAGTGGGTGTGTCAAGTCGAAACCTAACAGCCAATTGGGGAGATCTGTTGCCACTCAAGACTGTTTTTCATGGATACTTCCTGCTTCCTTGTAGCATTTTAGCTGAACCAGTTAGGCAGGTTAAGATAATTAACATGGCAGGTTAGGAGAATAAACATAGCAGGTTAGTATAATTATCATGATAGGTTAGGATAACTCATTTAGCAGATCAGGATGATTAACGTGGCAGGTCAGGATAACTAACATAGCAGGTTAGGAGAATTAACGTGGCAGGTTAGGAGAATTAACGTGGTGTCACGCCCTGACCTTAGTTATTGTTGTTTTCTTTATTATTTTGGTTAGGTCAGGGTGTGACGAGGGTGGTATGTGTGTTTTTTACTTGTCTGGGTTTTTTTGTACATCCATATGATTTATTACAAGATTATTGTTGAGGTTTATCGTTTAGTGAGTGTTTTGTTCCGAATACAATGCTTTTAGTTTTAGAAATATTTTGGCCTAACTTATTCCTTGTCATCCAATCTGAAACTAAATGCATCTCTTTGTTGAGTGTTGCAGTCATTTCAGTTGTGTTGAGTCATCCGCATACATAGAAACTCTGGCTTTACTCAAAGTCAGTGGCATGTCGTTTGTACAAAATGAAAAAAGCAAAGGGCCTAAACAGCTACCCTGGGGAGTTCTGATTCTAACTGGATTATATTTGATAGGCTTCCATTAAAGAACACCCTCTGTGTTCTGTTAGATAAGTAAGTTTTTTTATCCACATTATAGCAGAGGGTGTAAAGCCATAACACATATGTTTTTCCAGCAGCAGACTATGATCAATAATGTCATAAGCTGCACTGAAGTCTAACAAGACAGCCCCCACAATTTTTATCGTAAATTTGTTGTTACTATAAAATAATAATAAATATTGCCAAGGGAATTATAAGCAAATATTGCCTGCTAAATGAAGTAATATAACCCACAGCCATATGGCATAGCCAAATCAGGGCCTAAATAAAAACAACTAAGAATATGCTATTCTGGTCTTCCGAAATAGGCTACATTTTCTTCACAATGTTCCTTTAGACCTAATTAATGGATGTATTGGTGTAAGATGTATTAAATTGATTTATTTTACTTTTTTAAATGTAGATGTTTCAAAAGTCTGCATCAGATTGATGGTCAATTAGCGTAATACCGGCAGTTATTTTCATGACAATCACCTGATGACAAAATGTCATGACCTCCACAGCCCTAGGTATAAGCATTAAGCAATATAGCACACGTGTCAGAATCCAAAGGTGAATCAAGTACCATGTTGCTTATACCTTTCCAGTATGTTAAAATATAGTGGGAGCCAACAGTCTACCGAGGAGGGTTTGAGCGCACAGAGTAAACCTCAGAATAAAAAATATGGAGAAAATATACATTTTATTTACAGTGCAGCCCAATGATAACAGTGCAAAAGTGATAGTCCAACATGGACACAGGGCAACATACCTAGATAGCCTAAAACATACAAGAGAGACAACACACGTTGTTTCACAACCAGTTATCCGCAACAATTGAGGAAGCCATAAAGGCTACCTGAACTTGACACTCCCAAAACGGGCTAAACCATTCACGATTAATCAAACGGGTAGGTTTCTACATGACCTGTCAAAATGTGCATATCACACAAAACACTATAGACATCATTAATGAGAACTGCAGTCACTGACTGTATCAGACATAAATATACCCACAATGAAATAAACCAATGCAAGAGAGTACCAGAGAATGAGTCATAATGCCCATAAAGGGAAATGGTTCCAATAGTTTTTCCACTATTCATTTTTTCCATAGTGGGTTTTAGAGCACTTAAAATAAGGGCAAGAGATAACATTTAAAATAAGGACAAATTACTTATCAATACATTCGCCTGTATTTACCCCCAACAAATGAGATGCTAACTAGCTGCTAAGGAAGATGAATTATTTTAAAGATGCTATTGGACCAACAACAGATCTGTCTAATTAATCTATATTTGGCCAAATAATGATGATCCACACTTATTTACTATATATATAATAATCTATTGAACTCACAAGCAACAAAATAATCTATTATTATGGTGGGAGATTATAATACGGCTTTAAGTACCTCAATGGATCGTAAAGGAAATCACTCTACAAATTATCACCCTCAAGCACTTAAGGAGACCACAAAGATCATGGATACATTATAACTAGTGGGTATATGGAAGTTGAAAAACCCTGAACTAGTGAGATATACATGGAGGCTAAATCAAGCTAGCCATCTTGATTACTTCCTGGTCTCGTTCTATCTGGCATCAAAAGGTTCCAATATGTATTAACAGAAGACCGAATGTGATCGGACCACCATCTAATTGGCCTCCATGTTACTCTCCCAGAATGTTCACGTGGACGGGGATATTGGACATTTAATCAAAGCATATTGGATGACAATTTGTTCTTACCTAAGAGAAAATAATTCATAATTGACTCTTTTTATTTTTTACAACATAGGTACAGCAGATCCCCTTATTGTATGGGACACCTCAAAATGTACTTTCAGAGGCTATTCAATACAATACTCATTAAAACCAAAGCAGTTTAGGACCAAAGAGATTAGACAAATAAAGCAAATAGAGGAAGTAACAGCGCAGGAAGATGGTAATGGAAACTGTACTATAGAGGCACAAAATAGATTTAAAAGAATTGGAGGTACTTATTTAACAACTATCAAGTGTAATGTATTGCAAAAAAATAAAGTGAATTGGATGCAAAATTGTGAAAAATGCACCACATTTTTCGTGAATCTTCAACATAGAAATTCTACCAAAAATAATTTATAGAAACTCATTACAAATGATGGAGTTATCCATGATTCATCAAATTATATTTTGAATGAGGAAGCAAAATATTTTAAGCATATGTTTTCTTTTCAGTCTCCTCCATTTCCACTGAATGATGTTAACTGTAAGGATTTCATTCCTAATAATAATATTGTAAAAGTAACACATTTACAGAAATGCCTGTGTGAAGGCCAATTTAAAGAAGAGGAACGTTTTGATGCAATAAAATCTTTTCAGTCTGGAATTATTTATTTTTATTTTTATTTCACCTTTATTTAACAAGGTAACTAGTTGAGAACAAGTTCTTATTTACAACTGCGACCTGGCCAAGAATAAGGCAAAGCAGTTTGACACACACAACAACACAGAGTTACACATGGAATAAACTGTCAGAGTCTTTCTAGAAGATAGCGAAGGAGTCAGGTGCAGTACACAGGTAAGAGTAAAAAACACTGTATTTACTCAATCCAAGAACATAACAAAAAACCCGTTACAAAACAAGGACAAAACAGGACTCCAACTCACGAAAGACAAAACACTCACAAAACAGAAAGGGAAACCAGAGGGTTAAATAAGGAACATAATTATGAGATGGGAACCAGGTGTGTAAAACAGACAAAACAAAAGGAAAAATGAAACATGGATCGGTGGCAGCTAGAAAGCCGGTGACGTCGACCGCCGAACGCCGTCCGAACAAGGAGAGGGAACAACTTCGGCAGAAGTCGTGACATAAACAAACATACAGTCAATAATACAGTAGAAAAAGTCTATATACAGTGTGTGCAAATGAGGTAAGATAAGGGAGGTAAGGCAATAAATAGGCCATGGTGGCGAAGTAATTACAATATACCAATTAAACACTGGAGTGATTGATGTGCAGAAGATGAATGTGTAAGTAGAGATATCAAATCAAAGTTTACTTGCCACATGCTCTGAATACAACCTTTCAGTGAAATGCTTACGAACAGGCTTTAACAAATAGTGCAAAAAAGGTATTAGGTGAACAATAGGTAGGTAAAGAAATAAAACAATAGTAAAAAGACAGGCTATATACAGTAGCGAGGCTATAAAAGTAGCAGGGCTACATACAGACACCGGTTAGTCAGGCTGATTGAGGTAGTATGTACATGTAGATATGGTTAAAGTGACTATGCATATACGATAAACAGAGAGTAGCAGCAGCGTAAAAAGAGGGGTTGGATGCAAATAGTCTGGGTAGCCATTTGATTACCTGTTCAGGAGTCTTATGGCTTGGGGGTAAAAACTGTTGAGAAGCCTTTTTGTCCTAGACTTGGCACTCCGGTACCGCTTGCCATGTGGTAGTAGAGAGAACAGTCTATGACTGGGGTGGCTGGGGTCTTTGACAATTTTTAGGGCCTTCCTCTGACACCGCCTGGTGTAGAGGTCCTGGATGGCAGGCAGCTTAGCCCCAGTGATGTACTGGGCCGTACACACTACCCTCTGTAGTGCCTTGCGGTCAGAGGCCGAGCAGTTGCCGTACCAGGCAGTGATGCAACCAGTCAGGATGCTCTCGATGTTGCAGCTGTAGAACCTTTTGAGGATCTGAGGACCCATGCCAAATATTTTCAGTCTCCTGAGGAGGAATAGGCTTTGTCATGCCCTCTTCACGACTGTCTTGGTGTGTTTGGACCATTCTAGTTTGTTGCTGATGTGGACACCAAGGAACTTGAAGCTCTCAACCTGCTCCACTACAGCCCCATCGATGAGAATGGGGGCGTGCTCTGTCCTCCTTTTCCTGTAGTCCACAATAATCTCCTTAGTCTTGGTTATGTTGAGGGATAGGTTGTTATTCTGGCACCACCCAGCCAGGTCTGTGACTTCCTACTTATAGGCTGACTCGTCATTGTCGGTGATCAGGCCTACCACTGTTGTGTCATCTGCAAACTTAATGATGGTGTTGGAGTCGTGCATGGCCATGCAGTCATAGGTGAACAGGGAGTACAGGAGGGGACTGAGTGCGCACCCCTGGGGAGCTCCAGTGTTGAGGATCAGCGTGGCAGATGTGTTGCTATCTACCCTCACCACCTGGGGGCGGCCCGTAAGGAAGTCCAGGATCCAGTTGCAGAGGGAGGTGTTTAGTCCCAGAATCTTTAGCTTAGTAATGAGCTTTGAGGGTATTATGGTGTTGAACGCTGAGCTGTAGTCAATGAATAGCATTCTCACGTAAGTGTTCCTTTTGTCCAGGTGGGAAAGGGCAGTGTGGAGTGCAATAGAGATTGCATCATCTGTGGATCTGGTTGGGTGGTATGCAAATTGGAGTGGGTCTAGGGTTTCCTGGGATAATGGTGTTGATGTGAACCATTACCAACCTTTCAAAGCACTTCATGGCTACAGCCATGAGTGCTACGGGTCTGTAGTCATTTAGGAAGGTTGCTTTTGTGTTCTTGGGCACAGGGACTATGGTGGTCTGCTTGAAACATGTTGGTATTACAGACTTAATCAGAGACATGTTGAAAATGTCAGTGAAGATATCTGCCAGTTGGTCAGCACCTGCCCAGAGCACACGTCATTGGTAATTCCGTCTGGCCCCGCAGGGGTACAATACTGTACGAGAATGAGAAAGTTGTATGGGATATTTACAGATGGAAAATATGCAGTGATCTGTGAGCTGCTCTGACAGCTGGTGCTTAAAGCTGGTGAGGGAGATATGAGTCTCCAGCTTCAGTGATTTTTGCAGTTCGTTCCAGTCATTGGCAGCAGAGAACTGGAAGGCAGCAGAGAACTGAATTTCAATTTACAAAAAAAATGACGTTTTCGTCTTTTGAGCTTCTAGTCATGAAATCTATGCAGCCTACTCAATCACTTTTTATAGCTACTGTTTACAGGCCTCCTGGGCCATATACAGCGTTCCTCACTGAGTTCCCTGAATTCCTATCGGACCTTGTAGTCATAGCAGATAATATTCTAATCTTTGTTGACTTTAATATTCACATGGAAAAGTCCACAGACCCACTCCAAAAGGCTTTCGGAGCCATCATCGACTCAGTGGGTTTTGTCCAACATATCTCTGGACCCACTCACTGTCATAGTCATACGCTGGACCTAGTTTTGTCCCATGGAATAAATGTTGTGGATCTTAATGTTTTTCCTCATAATCCTGGACTATCGGACCACCATTTTATTACGTTTGCAATTGCAACAAATAATCTGCTCAGACCCCAACCAAGGAACATCAAAAGTCGTGCTATAAATTCACAGACAACACAAAGATTCCTTGATGTCCTTCCAGATTCCCTCTGTCTACCCAATGACACCAGAGGACAAAAATCAGTTAACCACCTAACTGAGGAACTCAATTTAACCTTGCGCAATACCCTAGATGCAGTTGCACCCCTAAAAACGAAAAACATTTCTCATAAGAAACTAGCTCCCTGGTACACAGAAAATACCCAAGCTCTGAAGCAAGCTTCCAGAAAATTGGAACGGAAATGGCGCCACACCAAACTGGAAGTCTTCCGTCTAGCTTGGAAAGACAGTACCGTGCAGTACCGAAGAGCCCTTACTGCTGCTCGATCATCCTATTTTTCTAACTTAATTGAGGAAAATAAGAACAATCCGAAATTCCTTTTTGATACTGTCGCAAAGCTAACTAAAAAGCAGCATTCCCCAAGAGAGAATGACTTTCACTTTAGCAGTGATAAATTCATGAACTTCTTTGAGGAAAAAATTATGATTATTAGAAAGCAAATTACACACTCCTCTTTAAATCTGCGTATTCCTTCAAAGCTCAGTTGTCCTGAGTCTGCACAACTCTGCCTGGACCTAGGATCAAGAGAGACGCTCAAGTGTTTTAGTACTATATCTCTTGACACAATGATGAAAATAATCATGGCCTCTAAACCTTCAAGCTGCATACTGGACCCTATTCCAACTAAACTACTGAAAGAGCTGCTTCCTGTGCTTGGCCCTCCTATGTTGAACATAATAAACGGCTCTCTATCCACCGGATGTGTACCAAACTCACTAAAAGTGGCAGTAATAAAGCCTCTCTTGAAAAAGCCAAAACTTGACCCAGAAAATATAAAAAACTATCGGCCTATATCGAATCTTCCATTCCTCTCAAAAATCTTAGAAAAGGCTGTTGCGCAGCAACTCACTGCCTTCCTGAAGACAAACAATGTATACGAAATGCTTCAGTCTGGTTTTAGACCCCATCATAGCACTGAGACGGCACTTGTGAAGGTGGTAAATGACATTTTAATGGCATCAGACCGAGGCTCTGCATCTGTCCTCGTGCTCCTAGACCTTAGTGCTGCTTTTGATACCATCGATCACCACATTCTTTTGGAGAGATTGGAAACCCAAATTGGCCTACACGGACAAGTTCTGGCCTGGTTTAGATCTTATCTGTCGGAAAGATATCAGTTTGTCTCTGTGAATGGTTTGTCCTCTGACAGATCAACTGTAAATTTCGGTGTTCCTCAAGGTTCCGTTTTAGGACCACTATTGTTTTCACTATATATTTTACCTCTTGGGGATGTTATTCGAAAACATAATGTTAACTTTCACTGCTATGCGGATGACACACAGCTGTACATTTCAATGAAACATGGTGAAGCCCCAAAATTGCCCTTGCTAGAAGCATGTGTTTCAGACATAAGGAAGTGGATGGCAGCAAACTTTCTACTTTTAAACTCGGACAAAACAGAGATGCTTGTTCTAGGTCCCAAAAAACAAAGAGATCTTCTGTTGAATCTGACAATTAATCTTAATGGTTGTACAGTCGTCTCAAATAAAACTGTGAAGGACCTCGGCGTTACTCTGGACCCTGATCTCTCTTTTGAAGAACATATCAAGACCATTTCAAGGACAGCTTTTTTCCATCTACGTAAAAATCAGAAACTTTCTGTCCAAAAATGATGCAGAAAACTTAATCCATGCTTTTGTCACTTCTAGGTTAGACTACTGCAATGCTCTACTTTCCGGCTACCCGGATAAAGCACTAAATAAACTACAGTTAATGCTAAATACGGCTGCTAGAATACTGACTAGAACCAAAAAATTTGATCATATTACTCCAGTGCTAGCCTCCCTACACTGGCTTCCTGTCAAAGCAAGGGCTGATTTCAAGGTTTTACTGCTAACCTACAAAGCATTACATGGGCTTGCTCCTACCTATCTCTCTGATTTGGTCCTGCCGTACATACCTACACGTACGCTACGGTCACAAGACGCAGGCCTCCTAATTGTCCCTAGAATTTCTAAGCAAACAGCTGGAGGCAGGGCTTTCTCCTATAGAGCTCCATTTTTATGGAACGGTCTGCCTACCCATGTCAGAGACGCAAACTCGGTCTCAACCTTTAAGTCTTTACTGAAGACTCATCTCTTCAGTGGGTCATATGATTGAGTGTAGTCTGGCCCAGGAGTGGGAAGGTGAACGGAAAGGCTCTGGAGCAACGAACCACCCTTGCTGTCTCTGCCTGGCCGGTTCCCCTCTTTCCACTGGGATTCTCTGCCTCTAACCCTATTACAGGGGCTGAGTCACTGGCTTACTGGGGCTCTCTCATGCCGTCCCTGGAAGGGGTGCGTCACCTGAGTGGGTTGATTCACTGATGTGGTCATCCTGTCTGGGTTGGCACCCCCCCTTGGGTTGTGCCATGGCGGAGATCTTTGCGGGCTATACTCAGCTTTGTCTCAGGATGGTAAGTTGGTGGTTGAAGATATCCCTCTAGTGGTGTGGGGGCTGTGCTTTGGCAAAGTGGGTGGGGTTATATCCTTCCTGTTTGGCCCTGTCCGGGGGTGTCCTCGGGTGGGGCCACAGTGTCTCCTGACCCCTCCTGTCTCAGCCTCCAGTATTTATGCTGCAATAGTTTATGTGTCGGAGGGCTGGGGTCAGTTTGTTATATCTGGAGTACTTCTCCTGTCCTATTCGGTGTCCTGTGTGAATCTAAGTGTGCGTTCTCTAATTCTCTCCTTCTCTCTCTCGGAGGACCTGAGCCCTAGGACCATGCCCCAGGACTACCTGACATGATGACTCCTTGCTGTCCCCAGTCCACCTGGCCGTGCTGCTGCTCCAGTTTCAACTGTTCTACCTTATTATTATTCGACCATGCTGGTCATTTATGAGCATTTGAACATCTTGGCCATGTTCTGTTATAATCTCCACCCGGCACAGCCAGAAGAGGACTGGCCACCCCACATATGCTCTCTCTAATTCTCTTTCTTTCTCTCTCTCGGAGGACCTGAGCCCTAGGACCATGCCCCAGGACTACCTGACATGATGACTCCTTGCTGTCCCCAGTCCACCTGGCCGTGCTGCTGCTCCAGTTTCAACTGTTCTGCCTTATTATTATTCAACCATGCTGGTCATTTATGAACATTTGAACATCTTGGCCATGTTCTGTTATAATCTCTACCCGGCACAGCCAGAAGAGGACTGGCCACTCCACATAGCCTGGTTCCTCTCTATGTTTCTTCCTAGGTTTTGGCCTTTCTAGGGAGTTTTTCCTAACCACCGTGCTTCTACACCTGCATTGCTTGCTGTTTGGGGTTTTAGGCTGGGTTTCTGTACAGCACTTTGAGATATCAGCTGATGTACGAAGGGCTATATAAATAAATTTGATTTGATTTGATTTGAAGGAAAGGCGGCCAAAGTAGGTATTGGCTTTGGGGGTAACTAGTGAGATATACCTGCTGGAGCGCGTGCTATGGGTGGGTGCTGCTATGGTGACCAGTGAGCTGAGATAAGGCGGAGCTTTACCTAGCAGAGACTTGTAGATGACCTGGAGCCAGTGGATTTGGCAACGAGTATGAAGCGAGGGCCAGCCAACGAGAGCGTACAGGTCGCAATGGTGGGTAGTATATGGGGCTTTGGTGTAAAACGGATGGCACTGTGATAGACTGCATCCAATGTGTTGAGTAGAGTGTCGGAGGCTATTTTGTAAATGTCATCGCCGAAGTCGAGGATCGGTAGGATGGTCAGATTTGGCAGCATTAGTGAAGGATGCTTTGTTGCGAAATAGGAAGCCGATTCTAGATTTCATTTTGGATTGGAGATGCTTAATATGAGTCTGGAAGGAGAGTTTACAGTCTAACCAGACACCTAGGTATTTGTAGTTGTCCACATATTCTAAGTCAGAACCGTCCAGAGTAGTGATGCTGGATGGGCGGGTAGGTGCGGGCAGTGATTGGTTGAATAGCATGCATTTAGTTTTACTTGTATTTAAGAGCAGTTGGAGGCAAAGTAAGGAGAATTGTATGGCATCTGGAGGTTAGTTAACACAGTGTCCAAAGAAGGGCCAGATGTATACAGAATGGTGTCGTCTGCGTAGAGGTGGTTCAGAGAATCAGAGAATCACCAGCAGCAAGAGCGACACCGTTGATGTATACAGAGAAGAGAGTCAGCCCGAGAATTGAACCCTGTGGCATCCCCATAGAAACTGCCAGATGTCCAGACAACAGGCCCTCCGATTTGACACACTGAACTCTATCAGAGAAGTAGTTGGTGAACCAGGTGAGGCAGTCATTTGAGAAACCAAGGCTGTTGAGTCTTCCGATAAGAATGTGGTGATTGACAGAGTCGAAAGCCTTTGTCAGGTCGATGAATACGGCTGCACAGTAATGTCTCTTATCGATGGCGGTTATGATATCATTTAGGACCTTGAGCGTGGCTGAGGTGCACCCATGACCAGCTCTAAAACCAGATTGCATAGCAGAGAAGGCGCGGTGGGATTCAAAATGGTCGGTAATCTGTTTGCTAACTTGGCTTTCGAAGACCTTAGAAAGGCAGGGTAGGGTAGATATAGGTCTGTAGCAGTTTGGTCTAGAGTGCTTCCCCCTTTTGAAGAGGGGGATGATCGCGGCAGCTTTCCAATCTTTGGGAATCTCAGACGTTACGAAAGAGAGGTTGAACAGGCTAGTAATAGGGGTTGCAACAATTTTGGCAGATCATTTTAGAACTAGAGGGTCCAGTTTGTCTAGCCCGGCTGATTTGTAGGGGTCCAGATTTTGCAGCTCTTTCAGAACATCAGCTGACTGGATTTGGGAGAAGGAGAAATGGGGAAGGCTTGGGTGAGTTGCTGTGCGGGGTGCCGGGCAGTTGACCGGGTTAGGGGTAGCCAGGTGGAAAGCATGGCCATAAATTATTATATGAAATTCTTGCCACCAACAGAATGCTATATATATGGGACATACAACAATCTCAGCTCTGTAGATTTTTCTGGAAGAGACAGAATCAATAGATAATTTATTCTGGTATTGCAACCATGTGGCTTGTTTCTATACAGGTTCAGTAACTGTTAAAAAACCACAACATACATAATTCACCTTACAAATAGCAGTGTTCGGGCAATTTGGAACGCCATATTCAGACAATAAATAATATAATATAATAATACTTGTAGGAAAGGTTTTCATCTTTAGCTCACAATCTGTGGATAATATATGGTTAGAAAGTTTCAAACATTTTGTAAAACATCACAGCACAATTGAAAAATATATGCCACATGGAAACCAAACGAGGGTGGTCTATGGTGATAGATGGGATGGGCTGAGGGTTGGGATTAAAGAGTTTACGTTTGGTAATGTATTTTTGTTATGTGACTGCTTTATATAGAAGTACCATGTTTGTAAAATATGTATGTATATGTAGCAAAAAGCTGTACAAAAAACGGAGATATTTGTCCTTAATATTTTTTATTTATATACAACTAGCTGCTAATGTGGCTATCATAAAGAACTACAAATGCCATGATGATCTGGATGAGACTGCCGAATTGAGGCAAAGGTAAGAATCTATTGAAGAACTATCTAATGTTAGCTAAATGTAGTAATGAATAAATTAGCAACATTTCTTTACATTTACCTGTTGACAATGGTGCCAGCTAGAGATGGAGCTTGCAGGGATTTGTCGTCTTGCATGGTGCCTACTTTGGTGCTAATTAGCATTTTTGCATCTGAGAGTAAATATGTTGTTAAAATCCCCCTTGTCCGAGAGAGATTTACATGGTTATCAAAATGTCACCAAAGGGTAAGCCTACATGAAACACATCCCTTATTTTAAGTGTTCCTAAAATCCCCTATGGGAAAAATGAATGGTGGAAAAACGATTGGAACTATATCCCTGTTTGACCACTAGGTTTTATGGGTATTATGACACCTCCACTGTGGGGCTCTATTACCGTCGTCACCAACGCAACATAATGAGGAAGGGTTCATTCCTCTGCCCAGGCATTAGTGACAAATGCCAGATCTGTGTAGGTATTTTAAGTATCAGCTAACCACAGCATGTTATAGCTTTAAGGAGCAGTTCTCTCTCTGTGGGTCTAACCCCAAGAAGTTCTGGAAAATGGTTGAAGACCTGGAGAATAAACCCTCCTCACAGTTGCCCATGTCCCTTGAAGTTGATGATGTGGTTGTTATTGACAAGAAGCACATGGCTGAGCTCTTTAATCACCACTTCATTAAGTCAGGATTCCTATTTGTCTCAGCCATGCCTCCTTGACCGTCCAACATTTCCTCATCTCCCACCCCTTCTAATGTGACTCTCCCTGATGCTTCTCCCTCGTTTTCCCCTGCCCCGCAACAAAGTTTCTCACTGCAGGTGGTCACTGAGTCCGAGGTGCTAAAGGAGCTCCTGAAACTTGACACCAAAAAAACATCAGATGGGTCAGATGGCTTAGACCCTTTCTTCTTTAAGGTTGTTGCCCATATCATCGCCAAGCCTATCTCCGACCTTTTTAACCTGTCTCTCCTTTCTAGGGAGGTTCCCATTGTTTAGAAGGCAGCCACGGTTCGTCCTTTATTTAAAGGGGGAGATCAAGCTGATCCTAATTGTTATAGGCCTATTTATATTTTTTACCTGTTCATCAAAAGTGTTGGAAAAACTTGTCGATAATCAACTGACTGACTTTCTTGATGTCTACAGCATTCTCTCTGGTATGGTTTCTGCTCAGGTTATGGAGGTGTCCCTGCAACCTTAAAGGTCCTCAATGATGTCACTGTTGCCCTTGATTCTAAGCAATGTTGTGCTCCTATTTTTATTGACTTGGCCAAAGATTTTGATACGGTAGACCATTCCATTCTTGTGGGCAGGATAAGGAGTATTGGCGTCTTTGAGGGGTCTTTGGCCTGGTTGCTAACTACCTCTCTCAGTGAGAGTGCAGTGTATAAAGTCAGAAAATCTGCTGTCTCAGTCACTGCCTGTCACCAAGGGAGTACCCCAAGGCTCAATTCTAGGCCCCACGCTCTTCTCAATTTACATCAACAACATAGCTCAGGCAGTAGGAAACTCTCTCATCCATTTATATGGAGATGATACAGTCTTATACTCAGCTGGCACCTCCCCGGATGTTGTGTTAAATGCTCTACAACAAAGTGTTCTTAGTGTCCAACAAACTTTCTCTACACTTAACCTTGTTCGGAACACTCCCAAAACCAAGGTCATGTGGTTTGGTAAGAAGAATGCCCCTCTCCCAACAGGTGTGATTACAAACCTCTGAGGGTTTAGAGCTTGAGGTAGTCACCTCATACAAGTACTTGAGAGTATGGCTAGATGGTACACTGTCCTTCTCTCAGCACATATCAAAGCTGCAGGCTAAAGTTAAATCTAGACTTGGTTTCCTCTATCGTAGTCGCTCCTCTTTCACCCCAGCTGCCAAACTATCCCTGATGATAGTTAGGATGACCATACCCATGCTAGATTATGGAGACATCATTTATAGATCAGCAGGTAAGGGTGCTCTTTAAGGTCCCGAAAGCACACACATCCCTGGGTCGCTCTTCTTTTCAGTTCGCTGCAGCTAACGACTGGAACAAGCTGCAACAAACACTCAAACTGGACAGTTTTATCTCAATCTCTTCATTTAAACACTCAAACTGGACAGTTTTATCTCAATCTCTTCATTCAAAGACTCAATCATGGACACTCTTTCTGACAGTTGTTGCTTTTTTGCGTGATGTATTGTTGTCTCTACCTTCTTGCCCTTTGTGCTGTTGTCTGTGCCCAATAATGTTTGTACCATGTTTTGTGCTGCTACCATGTTGTGTTGCTACCATGTTGTGGTGCTACCATGTTGTGTTGTCATGTGTTGCTGCCTTGCTGTGTTGTTGTCTTAGGTCTCTCTTTATGTAGTTGTGTTGTCTCTCTTGTCTTGACGTGTGTTTTGTCTTATGTTTATATTCTATTTTGTCATTTTTTTAAATCCCAGCCCCCGTCCCCGCAGGAGGCCTTTTACCTTTGTGAATAAGAATGTGTTCTTAACTGACTTGCCTAGTTAAATAAAGGTTAAATACAAATAAATAAAATAAAAATAGCAATCTGGTGCCTGGCGGCACAGTCGCTGACTAGGCACATTATCATTGGTTGATTCACGCAGTACAATATACATCCGCATCACGCAGTGAAACATAGGAGTTCATTGGGCGTGTCACGCCTTGGTCTTAGTATTTTGTGTTTTCGTTAATTAGTTGGTCAGGCCAGGGTGTGACATGGGTTTATGTTGTTGTATTTCGTAGTGGGGTTTTTTAGTTATTGGGATTGCGGCTGATTAGGGGTGTTGCATAGGTTTGGATGCCTGAGGCGGTTCTCAATCAGAGTCAGGTGATTCTCGTTGTCTCTGATTGGGAACCGTATTTAGGTAGCCTGGGTTTCACTTTGTATTTCGTGGGTGATTGTTCCTGTCTCTGTGTAGTTTCACCAGATAGGCTGTAATTAGGTTTCACGTTCCGTTTTGTTGGTTTTGTATTTGTATCAGTTATTTCATGTACCGCGATTGTTTCATTAAAAACATGAGTAAACAACACGCTGCATTTCGGTCCGACTCTCTTTCGACAAACGAAGAACGCCTTCGAGTGGATCACTTTTATTAAGTTGTTGACCATCGTTGGTCACTGTCTTTCCAAGTCTGTTGCATTATGGTTAAAAAAAATTCTGACTTGCCGACTGCATGAACTTTACAAAAATGATGTGCTCAAAGGTCCTGCAGTTTTTGATGAAGTCACCTTCTAGTCGCTGCAGATGCTTCTCACGAACTGCACCACCTGCATTGTGAGAAGCACTATTTGTCAACCAATAATTTCTTGTTTGACCACTACAAACATGGCAAAATAAGTGACTGAAACAGGGAACCAACTTTGCCCGATTCTAAAACTGCAGGAGATACAATTCAAAAGTGATATTTGAAACCTCTTTCTAACCCACGTGTCAAACCCATTCCACGAAGGGCCGAGTGTCTGTGGGTTTTCGGTCCACTCTTGTTCTTGATTGAGTAGTAAGGAACTCCCCTCACCTGGTTGTCTAGCTCTTATTTGAAAAGAAAAAATGAAACCCTGCAGAAACTCTGCCTTCTGTGGAATGAATTTGACACCCTGCTCTAACCAATGAGTTGTACACATGTTATGTTTCCAGTTTGTGAGTGTGTGATATGGAGGTATAGAATAGTTTATTTCAACATTTATACAGACAAACTTTTCTAAACAATAGCAGCTATGTTGACACTGCCATCCATGTTCATCTGAGCCTTGCTGTTGGAAAACCAATTCCGTGTACGACTTTCGGCTGTGGCAGATGCACCTCCTCGCTGACTCTGTCTACCGTTGGTTTCGTTCAGCTTCCAGCTCAAACACACTCATTCACTGTCAATGGAAGGAAAGCGAGAGAAGCAGAGTGGGCGGTGGGACCGTTTATCGACTCGAGCATGAGCAAGGGAGCTGAACGGGACAGGAGAGTGACCAATCAAAGCTCACCATAGCTTCCAACCCTTACTGGACTGGCTGACAATGGCTGTTAATACTATAGAAATAGATAGAAGACTCATCTTTATATCTCTGCCATTACAGCGTCTGTGACATCATGGGCAGCTCCATTGAGGCTAAAACTCATAGGAATCCCCACCCAGTTAACTATTTTGACTACGTAAAATGGCGGAAGCGTGGTGGAAGCCCTCAATGGCGCTGATCATGCTTAAATGGCCTTTTAACCAGTAAAGTCCTTTTTCATTCTCTATGGTTGACATGTTGCACTACCTGGCTTGCTTGCTAGCTTGTTAACACCCACACGAGGGCGAGGTTAGCGTGGCTATGCGACTGCTGCTTTTATAGTGTGAACGCTCTGTGACATTGCATTTCCACAAAACACGATGGGTGTGATGAAATAACGGAGCCCAATTCATTTTCAATGGAGGGGACCGTCAACAGAGAGGGACCAAAGTTGGGTAAAGCTGAACTTTATGCAAACGCTATTGACCAATCGAAGCTCACTATAGTTTCCAGCCCGTACTGGATTGGCTGTTGATACCTAGCACTACCTAGCCTACTTGCTAGCTTGCTAGGACTGACATGAGGGCGAAGCTCGAATGGCTATCTAAATGAACGTGTTATGTGGAAATCCCTTCCGAGCAGGGGAACGAGACCGAACTGTTCTGTGCGTGTGTAACAGTATAAATTTAGATCGTTCCCTCGCCCATACCCGGTCGTGAACCAGGGACCCTCTGCACACATCAACAACAGTCACCCACGAAGCATCGTTACCCATCGCTCCACAAAAGCTGCGGCCCTTGCAGAGCAAGGCGAACCACTACTTCAAGGTCTCAGAGCAAGTGATGTCACCAATTGAAACGCTATTTAGCGCGCACCACCGCTAACTAGCTAGCTATTTCACTTCCGTTACACTCACCCCCCTTTTGACCTCCTTCTTTTCCACAGCAACCAGTGATCCGGGTCAACAGCATCAATGCAACAGTATAACTTTAGACCGTCTCCTCCCGCGAACCAGGGACCCTCGGCACACATCAACAACAGTCACCCTCGAAGCATCGTTACCGATCGCTCCACAAAAGCCGTGGCCCTTGCAGAGCAAGGTGAACAACTACTTCAAGGTCTCAGAGCAAGTGACGTCACCGATTGAAACGCTAGCGCACACCACCGCTGACTAGCTAGCCGTTTCACATCCGTTACACTCACCCCCCTTTTGACCTCCTCCGCAGCAAACAGTGATCCGGGCCAACAGCATCAATGTAACAGTGTAACTTTAGACCGTTCCCTCACTCATACCCGGGCGCGAACCAGGGACCCGCTGCACACATCAACAACAGTCACCCACAAAGCATTGTTACCCATCGCTCCACAAAAGCCACCGTCTTTGCAGAGCAAGGGGAACCACTACTTCAAGGTCTCAGAGCAAGTTACGTCACCGATTGAAACGCTATTTAGCGCGCACCACCGCTAACTAGCTAGCTATTTCACATCCGTTACACGTGCACCCTTTATACAGTGCAGCACAACTGGAGATGGCAAACACAGACACTGGTTGTAAATTAAATGTTGCGATGTAACTTGTAGCACAAACTACGTGCACTCAAAAGCAAGCCCTACAAAGTTCCAGACAGTCAGAATTCTATTTGTGTTTGGCGCATTACGGAAGTAAGGATGGAGGGTGTGACAGACTTCCCACCGCCACACAATCCCTTCAGATCTCTTCAAGTGTGTAGGTAGGGTTTAGAAGTTGATTTGGGACAAGACCCAATGTTTCATTTGAGGTTTTGTCCATGAACACATGAGTCCTAATGGCCACTAGAGGGTGCAAGCAGACTGAATTTAACCTTTCAGACTGAATTTAACCTGCGTGATTTTGCTATTGATGTTTTCATGGGACAAAAATCTTGATTTATTCGTATAGGACAGATCTTTGGGGTTTTGAACATTTTGCCATAAACTTTTATTTTTTTCAATGGATAGATATCAAAGTAAAAAAATCACAGTATCTCAAGTGTCTTTCAATGGATGGTTTTTGATTATTTCCATGGGTCCAATTAAGCACAACAACAATTTGTTTATTATAAAAATGAAACATTGTGTAAAATTAAAAGTCAGACAATGAATAACAAAGTGACACAAACTTGTGTGAGAGAGAACATGCCTTGACACACACACATGCTCAAACACACACACACACCCACACACAAACACACACACACTACGCGCCGGGGTCTTTGTCTGTGCGATTAATCCAGTTCCCCTTGTTTGCCTAATTAAAGATAACAGTAATTAAGTGATTGGGAGGAACAACATGCCCGTGTTCCCTCACGCTCCGAGTGAGATGATGAATATGCAGAGGGAGTCAGGGGCCCCACCGCGCTCAGGGGTCAGGTGAGTTAAGATAGACTTTATTGCACCAATAAAAACCCAAGTGCTTCCTCTAATGGAGAGATAAATGATCCGAGAGTCAGTGGAAGACCTTTCCTTTAACCGCTGCCACAGCCGCAATTAACACTAACGAGAGACTAGAACAGTGGGTCGTAGCTAGACCCCGCCGTTTCTGCGTAGCTACCATACCGGTAGCCTCTGCTGCAAGGTCTGGGTCAGTTTACATAAACCATCTCCGAGTAGGAGGGCTGATCTAGGATCAGTTCCCCCCTGTCGATGATTATAGTCTAAAAGAAAAAACGTATCCTAGATCAGCAGCACTTCTACTCTGAGAAACTTTATGATTACGGGCCCTGTGGCATAGGAAGCGTGCTTACAGTATCTTGTGAAAGCAAGCACCCTAATGCTAACTTCAAAGTCAAACTGCAGAAGACAGATTGTCACGTGTGATGAAGAAACCTACACCTACCTGTAATGTGAGATCATATCGCTCTTGTGTACTTATATCCTCCCCTCACTTTTTCTCTGTCTCTGCTCATAGACGCATTCACTCATACATTACATACGAGCACACACACACAAACACACACACCCTCGGGGCTCATGTGATTGATGTGAGCTTCGGAATTAAACCTGCTCAAGCTTTGCCATAATTATCCATTCCTTTGTCTGTGTGCTTTATCTAAGAGTTCATGCCCAGGTCTAATCGCCCTCTACTGCCATACCATACAAACACACTCATATTCTCCTCTCTCTTTCCCTTTGTGTGTTTCTCTCCTAAACCCATAACTACACAGACATGCACATACTCACGCACTCATATTGCACAGACACACATGATACAAACATCATGGAAATACACATACTGGTCCATCTCTCTGTGTCTCTCTTTCCTTCTTCCCTGCATGTTTGGTAACTCCATATCTGTGGCCTTGGGCATGGAGTGTCCTATTGTCTCTACTCTCTTACTGGACAAAGAGGCTGCGGTGCAGTCAGATGGTCAGACATCCACCTATAGATTCTTAACGTCCCCTGAGGTGGGTAAATTTGTATATTTAACTAGGCAAGTCAGTTAAGAACAAATTCTTATTGACAATGACATCCTACCCCAGTCAAACCCTAACCTGGAAGATGCCAGGCCAATTGTGTGCTGCCCTATGGGACTCCCAATCACGGCAGGTTGTGATACAGCCTGGAATCAAACCAGGGTCTGTAGTAACGCCTCTAGTACTGAGTTGCAGTGCCTTAGACCACTGCACCACTCGGGAGCCCCCGACAGGGATGGGAAGGGAAATAGCTGGAATGGGTCTGAGTGTAGAGCCTATTCATTAGGACACACCGTAGCAAAATGTTTTACAGTGGAAATTGGTTGGACAAGTTCAGGTTATCCTTCCCGGCTTGAATCTGTTTTTTTCCCCCGTTTTTGTCTAATGTATACGAACTGTGTGTGAAAGTCTAGTAGGCTGCAGTAGATTTATTTCTAACTGTTCAAAACTGGAATTGTTCATACTTTGGGTTTCTGAGAAAAGCCAAACGTTTGACTTTCTCTTTTCAGCCCTTTTTGAGTACTTTACCCTCCATTTCTATTGTTGAGGCCATGAAAAAGAATATGAACCCTCCTCAAAAGGTTGGAATGTTTTTGGGAGGTTAAATGAACCTCTTCTCCATTTAGACTGTGTCCCCATGTAAGAAAGTGAGAGATGAAAGTGAGAGATGAAAGGATTGAAAAAGGAGAAAGCATGGGACGGAGGCCAACAAGAATGCCCCCTGACCCCTTTTTGTAATCCATAATGAAGTGTAATAATCTCTAATCAGGTAGAATAATGTGAACCATTAACACCGACAGCAGAATGGAGATTGGATGAGTTGCGTCAGAGGACCTTGTTCAAAGGACAACCAGAGGGCATCTAGACCCTCACCTCTGAGCACTGAATCACCCTGAATCACAGAGAGAGAGAGAAAGAGAGAGAGAGAGAGGAATCGAGAGAAGAAAGGGGGGGTCTAAGGGAGAGAAAGAAAGAAAGGGTTGGAGAAAGACAAAGCAAGATAAGAGGCCGTGCAAAAAGTGAACGACAATGAAAAGAGAGAGTTATTGTAATCTGCGGTCCTCTCTGGGTGACCTGCCGTTTAGAGTGCCAGCGCTGACAGCTTCTCTCTGTTGCTGGGGCCGATGGTTAATGCTAGGTGAGTTTTTCATTAGCCGGGCTTTACTGTCTCGACGGGCAGCAGACACGTCATGTGCCAACTATCCCCACCATCAATGGGCTGGCGTGGTACAGACGGTGAGGCAGCTATTACCGAGTGGCAGCAGCTGTGCTCCGTACTCCCAGCGCCCGCTAGCAGTGAATCATATACGTTAGCATTTTAGCACGATGAGGGTAACTCATCCAGGCAATCTGCAGGGCTGGCTTTGAAGGCAGCTGTGTACAGATGTAGGCTCTTGGAGTACAATACTGCCTTATCAACAAAATAGTAGTCTCCTTGTGTGTGGGTGTACTTCAATGGCCTCTGCCAAGAGATGTGTGGACCTTTATGGCACAGGAGGTAGAGTGCTAAGCCGTCTAATCGAAGGCTTGCAGGAGTTTGTCAGGAGTGAAAACGTCAACATAGGTGACACACAGTAACTATGTTAGCAGGTGATATATACTATAATTACAATGGTTTGAAAGAAGCATTTTAATATATTTTTGTGTTGCAGATCGAGTGTGTAAAGTTTCTCAGTTGCACAGTGGAGTTGCTCTCTCAAGGTCCTGAGTATCCTCTGAGGTCACACTTTCCCTGGCACTGGAAATTCAAGTTGATAAAGAAACCTCTTAAGAATATTATAATTTCATTAGTGCTGCTCTATGGTGAAAGCACTTGTGCCCTTGTGGGGGTATTGTTCTCTACTGTCTGCTGTCTTGTAAAGCCACGAGTTTGTGCAGAGATGGAGAAGAATGCATGCTTGAGATCGACTACATTGCAGTTGGCAACTGCAGACTGACTGATGATCTACACTACCGTTCAAATTTTCTAGAACACCTACTCATTCAAGGTTTTTTAATTTGTACTATTTTCTACATTGTAGAATAATAGGGAAGACAGGAAAACTATGAAATAACACATATGGAGTCATGTAGTAACCCAGAAAGTGTTAAACAAATCAAAATATATTTTAGATTCTTCAACTAGCCACCCTTTCCCTTGATGACAGCTGGCACTCTTGGCATTCTCTCAACCAGCTTCACCTGGAATGCTTTTCCAACAGTCTTGAAGGAATTCCTACATATGCTGAGCACTTGTTGGCTGCTTTTCCTTCACTCTGTCGTCCGACACATCCCAAACCATCTCAATTAGGTTGAGGACAGGGGATTGTGGGGGCCAGGTCATCTGATGCAGCACTCCATCGCTCTCCTTCTTGGTAAAATAGCCCTTACACAGCCTGGAGGTATGTTGGGTCATTTTCCTGTTGTCAACAAATGATAGTCCCACTAAGCCCAAACCAGATTGTCACGCCTTGGTCTTAGTATTTTGTGTTTTCGTTAATTAGTTGGTCAGGTCAGGGTGTGGCATGGGTTTATGTTGTTGTATTTCGTAGTGGGGCTTTTTAGTTATTGGGATTGCGGCTGAGTAGGGGTGTTGCATAGGTTTGGCTGCCTGAGGCGGTTCTCAATCAGAGTCAGGTGATTCTCATTGTCTCTAATTGGGAACCGTATTTAGGTAGCCTGGGTTTCACTTTGTATTTCGTGGGTGATTGTTCCTGTCTCTGTGTAGTTTCACCAGATAGGCTGTAATTAGGTTTCACGTTCCGTTTTTGTTGTTTTTTGTGTTTGTATCAGTTATTTCATGTACCGCGTTTGTTCCATTAAATAACATGAGTAACCAACACGTTGCATTTCGGTCCGACTCTCTTTCGACAAACGAAGAACGTCATTACACAGATGGGATGAAGTATCCCTGCAGAATGCTGTGGTAGCCATGCTGGTTGAGTGTGCCTTGAATTCTAAATAAATCACAGACAGTGTCACCAGCAAAGGACCCCCACAACATCACATCTCCTCATCCATGCTTCACGGTGGGAAATACACATGTGGAGATCATCCGTTCACCCACAACGCGTCTCACAAAGACACAGCAGTTGGAACCAAAAATCTCCAATTTGGGCTCCAGACCAAAGGACAGATTTCCACCGTCTGATGTCCATTGCTTGTATTTCTTGGCCCACGCAAGTCTCTTCTTATTATTGGTGTCCTTTAGTGATGCAAAGCTGTCACCAAGGCAAAGGGTGGCTATTTGAAGAATCTCAAATATAAAACATATTTTGATTTGTTTAACACTTATTGGTTATTACATGATTCCATATGTGTTATTTCAAAGTTTTGACGTCTTCACTATTATTCTACAATGTAGAAAATAGTGTAAATCAAGAAAAGCCCTTGAATGAGTAGGTGGTCTAAAACTTTTGACCAGTAGTGAACAAATCACATCACATCCTAAATGACAGCTCGTTATTATGTGTAGAACAGCTAGTCTGCAGACGCCAACTGCAGTCGATCCCCAACACACACCTTTTCTCTATACCCTGTGCGGATGGATAGACCTTAGTTTAGGTGCACCCTGATGGTTTAACTCAAGTAGATAACTGCAGCGATGTAATTGTAATTGCTCCCCCGAAATGCTGCTGGATTAAACGACGAATCTATCAATGCAATTATATCTTTTTATCTATTACCACAATTTCTCTCATACAATGGTATCAACATAATAAAATGTACTATCCGTTTCAGAGAATGTTATATCTCTGCTCTGCTTAATGTGTGTGTGTGTGTGTGTGTGTGTGTGTGTGTGTGTGTGTGTGTGTGTGTGTGTGTGTGTGTGTGTGTGTGTGTGTGTGTGTGTGTGTGTGTGTGTGTGTGTGTGTGTGTGTGTGTGTGTGTGTGTGTGTGTGTGTGTGTGTGGATGAATGAGAGCATTAATGAATTAAGCTGCTCATTATAATGGTCTGCTCTTGTTGGTCATTAAAAAAACTCATGTAGAATTTGTCACCCTGGCCCCGATGGAGTCTGGGTAATTATGGTTAATGTCTCATCTCCTATTCAAGGCTGGAGCATTATGCTTAGGAGGGTCGTGCAGCAACAACCCCCTGACCTCATATTTTATTCATCTTAACAGTCATATTATTCGTGATTAACAGATTTTCACAGAACAAAAGTTTGATTCATATTCATGTCATACAGTTTAGTTAATCAGTTTTTCTAAGATATAATGACGTGTTTGCCTTGCGCAAACGAAATATTGTCTTCTCACTTTCAGCCCCATTCATATTCATTTTATCTCTTTGTCTGTGTTCTCTTGATCAGGTACAACTTGATATGATTTAGGTTTATTACTATGCTATTGTACCGAGTAGATATATCATGGAACTCACACACACACACACACACACACACACACACACACACACACACACACACACACACACACACACACACACACACACAGGGACCCACTTAGAATAGCCAGGAAAAGTGAATGGACAAACATAAACATGTCAGATGGTCATGTGATATTCTGATTCCAGAAGCTGTGATATTCTGATTCCAGAAGCTGTGATATTCTGATTCCAGAAGCTGTGATATTCTGATTCCAGAAGCTGTGATATTCTGATTCCAGAAGCTGTGATATTCTGATTCCAGAAGCTGTGATATTCTGATTCCAGAAGCTGTGATATTCTGAAGCCAGAGGATCAGCGAGGATAATTGAGACATTATTACGCCTCTTATTAGCTGGTAATTAAGAGGTGTTTAATTATACAGTAACACTGGGAGAATCATTAGAGAGACAACACAGATTAGGGTATTATCTCCTCATAACAATATCACTCGGTATAACTAATATACTGTAGGTTAACTTAGAGAGCAAAAGAGAGAGAGAGAGAGAGAGAGAGAGAGAGAGAGAGAGAGAGAGAGAGAGAGAGAGAGAGAGAGTGGCCTCCAGATGCTTTTTCAGTTCAACACTGGGTTGTTATTTAGAGAAAGTCATGGGGAATTATACAAAAAGAGAAGGATTTGAGAGAGTGTGTTTGTGTATGCCTGTGCGTATGTGACAGATACCTCAGTAATTAATTCATTAATGACACAGACCCATTTTAATCCTAACTCCCACGTCTTTCCTCCACTTGTACTTCTCAATTATTTATTTAGAGGCCAGTGTGACAATGGAATGGGTTATGGTTGCTAAACAGGAAGCCTGAAAGTAAGTCACTGTCAGTGGGCAGTACCAAGCCAATATTACCAATAGTACCAATATTGTATACAAATATTGTGAAATTCCTGGTTAATAAACTGTCTCAATTGGATAACGCGCAACAGGTGCCCCGCGCGTCAGGCCGTTTTTCTCCCAGAGTTTGGCGCTTTACTGCTCTCGTTTTTGTGCGTGATTATGTTAACATGATTCAAACATAATAATAATCATAAAGGCATAAACTCATCTACTCTTTAGCTTGGTGACGAGCTCTGTGAATATCATGATACCCCTTAAGGCAAACATTGGCCTACATCAGGCAATGAGACCATATTTGTATTACAACATGTTCAAGTGCGTGAATGATTCTCTAATCTTCAATTTGACCACATAAATTGACAACTGAAATATCGTGTATAATAAGTGCAATATAGTGTGACTTCCTCTCATGCCTTTCACACGAGGTGTCACACAATTGAGGAAAACCAGCAAACAAACAACATCAGGAAAAAACGTCTCGTTAATTCAAACGAAACAATCCACACACACAAAAAAAATACAAAATAACTCAGACAGATGATGAATTTCGTTTAAAGTTCTTTATAAATCTCTTAAGATAAATCATGTTATTTTACAGTCATAACATTTATCTTACATGTTATATTCATTTAGCGTGCTAATAAGAACAGTCCATAATAAACACGTGTGTTATTATTAGACAACACGTTTCATTTTTCAATTAAATCTAATGAACAAAAACTTTGAAATAATTTATATTATCCGCTCATACATTTAAAAACTGAGGCAGCAAGTTTTGATCTTCTTCTTTATTTTGATTGACTAAATTATTATTATTAAATTAAAACTCTCTTTGGGTCAATTCCTCATTGTATTTTAGTGCCACATGTAAATGTCATAAATAGCTTCACACAAAAGGTGCTAATAATGGATTCAAGAAAAAATGATGCTGAAATACGTGGTAGCCTACAACTCATCACTATAAAGATACAGTCTGAATTCCTTTACAGCTCTTCATACCTTCTCAACATCTAGGCAACTATACATGATTAACATTTTAGATACTGCTCTCGTTCCCTCGTAGATACAGAATCGAGTTGTTGATGTTTTACCCGGTTAAGACAGCAGAAGAGCCGGGTGTATCGCGTTGCCCTTACCCTCCAAAGGGTCGGAACCATTCTTCTCCAGCATGGATGAAGAGGAGCAGAGCTGCGCTGGGCCGGACGGAAGGCCCGAAAGACCGGGCATCGGACCCATAGACGGGGTGGGTTTGATGGGCACAGGAACAGCGGGTAGCGTCTGTCCACTGGCGTGATGGTAAAGACCCTTCATGGACACGCCAAAGGGCGCATACTCTGAGGAGACGGGTATGGCGCTCATGGAATCTGACAGCATACCCACGTGCGGCCACATTGAGTTGACCACACTGCTGAGCTGCGCGGGCACAGGGTAGCCCAGGTGGTGCATTACCGAAGTGATGGGCAGCCCGCTCGTCATCACGCCCTTGTAGTCCCGACCTATGATGTTCTCAATGGCGAACGGGTGCTTGAAGCCGCCGGACTGTCCGCAGTTGATGCTGCCGTAGCTCTGAAAGTGGGGGAGCCTGCCCACTGCCGCCGCGGGGCCTGGATGCTCATGATGCCCTCCACTCAGCTTGCCCTGGTGGTGGAAGTAGTGCATCATCGGGGAGCTCTTGCAGGCCATGTGCTCAGCGCGCAGCAGTTTAAAGCGCTTCCGCCTGCGTAGAAAGCTGCCGTTTTCGAACATGTCCCCACAGTCTGGGTGCAGGGCCCAAAAGCTGCCCTTCCCCGGCTGATCGGGCCGCCGGGGGATTTTGATGAAGCAATCATTGAAGGACAGGTTGTGTCGCAGAGAGTTCTGCCACCGCTGTGTGTTCTCCCGGTAGTAAGGGAAGCGGTCCATAATGAACTTATAGATGTCGCTCAGTGGGAGCATCTTCTCCGTTGAGTTCTGGATGGCCATGGCTGTCAGAGAGATATAGGAGTAAGGCGGCTTCTGGTCACTGTACGAGTTCTTCCCCGGACGAGGCATGATTTTGGTTACTAAGCCTATTTATGATTTAGCTCTGCTGTCTATTTTCTGATGAGGGCGCCTGAATATTGTTGCAAGGCTTTGGTCAGTAGCAGTGACTTTGCGCAAGATTTTCCAAAGTTTGGAGACTCCAAAATCATTTATTTCCTGGCATCGTGTGTTCGTATTTTAGTGGTCTAAAATCATGTGTGAGTCAGACAGGCAAACACAGACACACATTTCGGTCATGCTTTCTCCAGATGAATTCCTCAAAGATGTGGCTCACAAAAAGCCCCAAAATGTTTCTCATTCCTCCACCGGCGCACACAAATTCAGAAGTTCATCTCGTGCGTAAAATAACACATCAAAGAGCCGGTCTCTTGCTGTTTCTTTTCCCGCTACACAGGAGATACTAGACCAGTCTCTGCGACAGCACAGGGCGAGGGTTTGGTGATGCTCCTCGTGTGGGGCCGAGCGCTCCTAGTGCGCTCTTCTGGCCACCCCGCGCCGTTTTTGTAAGGCTGGCATCCAAGCACTCAAGGACACGTTGGGGGAAAGGGGAGGGATGGATGGTGAGGAATAAAGAGGAGGGGAAGGGAAAATCTGAACTCATCCGCGTGCCCTTAGCCCGTGCCAATCAGGACCCTCGCGCGCTCCAAGAGGTTATAAAGGGTGGACATAACAGTAAATATTAGTGATGGGGCATATAAAACCCCATAATAGTAGCCTAGTCTAATAATACTAATGTTTAGGGAAGAATATGATAACTAGAAAGGGATAATTAAAACAGAACAAAATGTTCTTACAGTTTTTTCACCTTTATTCGAATATGTTTGAAAGTAATTTATCTTTCACCAATTTTGTTAATTTAAGTCAGATTTTCTTCTCGTAAATCGTCCATGAATATTTGTCACTTGTCTGTGTTTCATGTTAATAAGCTCAAGTTGAAACACTGGAGCATTTTAATGCCTTCTTGGGTAGAGCTAAAGATCTCTGAATTCTTAATGTTGCTTTTCATTTCTTAAATTCTTCAATAGCTTTTTGTGTGATAACATTGTAAAAAGCCATTTCCTTGGAAAAATCTCAAATTCGTTATGGCTACGTTTATCTTCGTGTTCTTAGTGTATTCTTTGTTTATGTGACGAAATATGACCGATTCCAACCTAGTCTAAGCTATTAACCAGTCATTTTGATGCTTGAAAATACAACATTATGCAATTTAACTTTATGCACACTGTTCAGAAGGATATCACATATGGCAATGGTAAGCCTATGAGTGTAAATCGAGAAAGATCTATTTTCATTCCATTCTTTTTCAAATTGTTGAAACTGCAGTTTAAGATAACAATCAATCATGTAGGCTATGAACACACACACACACGTTGATTAATTGCGGAGAGGGGACTCATTGCAACCAACCAACCTGCCAACACACACACACGCGCACGCGCGCACACACACGCACACACACACTCATGTTGTTGGAGATTAATTGCGGTGAGGGGACTCCTTGCAGCCAACCTGCTGTCTGTCTGTTTAAACACCCTCCCGCGTATACTACAAGGATGTAAACAAACTTGCTCCCTCCTCTGAGTTCCGATAAACGAAATAACAAAAGCTGCTCCTGATTTTGCACGGCCAGGTGTCACGGCTCGGCCCTCAACGGCGCCCGTCTTCTCGTGCGCCCCAGCGGGACCCGAATACATTACAATAATTAAGCCTTCCGTGATTTACCTTCCTTGGAGAGAGGTCCAACAATGTAATTAAGCGTGAGCTTGCTATTTTATATATGAATATTCAAAACGGCAGGGCCAGCTCTAGCCTTTTGGGGGCCCTGGGCAAGATTTGGTTTAAAGTCAAGTTTCTGCAATTCTAGACATTTTTTCATGGGGATAGAGAAAATGTAGCAGTTTTAAAGCAATATTTCTGCAATTCGACAAATTTTGCCATGGGGCGGAGAGAATTGGTTCAAAATTAATAACTAATTTCATAAAATTCTACTTGTTTTGGTATGGGGCGTAGAGAAAAATGTGACGTTTTACAGCCTTGTGTCATGTTAACATAGAGTGTATGTTCAATTCCCCGCATAAATCTAATATAATACAAAATCCCCATCGAAATCTGTCTGTTTAAGATAAAGATATGTTGTTGGGCTGCGTTTCAATCCACCAATGGAGGTATTCCTCATCTGAGGTGGAAGGAGACCGAGCTACAGCGGTGTTTGTCAGACTGTGAGACGTCCCGAAAATCGGACTTCTCAAGAAAACGTCTTTAGTATCCGAACGGTTTGGCCTACAAACTAATGACCACAAAGATGAGACTCTCACGATGGTGCTCTCCGTTTTGCTCTATAACCCTCTCAAGAGTCACGGGAAGAGACTGAAGTCGGCACCGCCAATCTGCCAACTTCTGTTTGTAGTTTCCAAACAGTTTGGGCTAGATACTAATATGGAAAGGTGAACCTCTAAAGAACACTTAGATATTGTTTTTTTGTTGCTTTAGGGCGCCCACAAGCCTCAAATGACTCGTCTGAAGGTAGACAGTACCAGTTAAAAACATTTATGGAAGTATATATGGAAGTAGTTTAGTGTTGATTTTTTCGTTGATAAATATGGGTAAAAATATATATATACAAATCATTTCCTGATCTTTCTTATATTGCTGACACTTTAAAACAAGCTTCCTTTGATACATTTTTAACTATCTGTTTTCCATGTATGAATCTGTTGTTTTTCAATGCATTTTAATGGGCTAATAGCAGTAAAGCCAAATTCAACGTTTCATCCCCCAAAAATGTGGATATGCAGTACCAGTCAACACTTGCTCTCAAATAGCCCTTACACAGCCTGGAGGTGTGTTGGGTCATTGTCCTGTTGAAAAACAAATGATAGTGCTGCAAAATGCTGTGGTAGCCATGCTGGTTAAGAGTGCCTTGAATTGTAAATAAATCAGACAGTGTCACCAGAAAAGCACCATCACATCTTCACACCTCCTCCTCCATGCTTCACGTGGGAATCACACTTGCGAAGATCATCTGTTCACCTACTCTGCGTCTTACAAAGACACGGCGGTTGGAACCAAATATCTCAAATTTGGACTCCTTAGACCAAAGGACAGATTTCCACCGGTCTAATGTCCATTGTTCGTGTTTGTTGGACCAAGGAAGTGTCTTCTTATTGGTGTCCTTTAGTAGTGGTTTCTTTGCAGCTATTCGACCATGAAGACCTGATTCACAGTCTCCTCTGAACAGTTGATGTTGAGATGTCTGTTACTTGAACATTGAAGCATTTATTTGGGCTGCAATTTCTGAGGTGCAGTTAACTCTAATGAAGTTATCCTCTGCAGCAGAGGTAACTCTGGGTCTTCCTTTCCTGTGATGGTTCTCATGAGAGCCAGTTTCATCATAGCACTTGATGGTTTTTGTGACTGCACTTGAAGAAACTTTCAAAGTTCTTGAATTGTTCCATATTGACTGACCTTCATGTTTTAAAGTAATTATGGACTGTCATTTCTTTTTGATTATTTGAGCTGTTCTTGTCATAATATGGACTTTGTCTTTTACCAAATAGGGCTATCTTATATCACCCCTACCTTGTCACAACACAACTGATTGACTCAAATGCATTAAGAAGAAAATAAATTCCACAAATGTACTTTTAACAAGGCACACCTGTTAATTGAAATGCATTCCAGGGGACTACCTCATGAAGTTGGTTAATAGAATGCCAAGAGTGTGCAAAGCTGTCATCAAGGCAAAGGGTGGCTACTTTGAAGAATCTGATTCCATATGTGTTATTTAATAGTTTTCATGTCTTCACTATTATTCTACAATGTAGAAAATAGTAAAAATAAAGAAAAACCCTTGAATGAGTAGGTGTGTCCAAGCTTTTGACTGGTACTGTATTTTTAGGATATCCTAAGGGGTCCTAATATTCAAAATCAAATCTCTAAATGATCCTTGGTATGACCATCTCAAAACAATTCCATATGTTACTTTCACAGGAGGTTGGTGTCACCTTAAGTGGACAGGACGGCTCGTGGTAAGAATCAGTGGAATGGTGCCATTCCGTTTGCTCCGTTCCAGCCATTATTATGAGCCGTCCTCCCCTCAGCAGCCTCCACTGGCTTAGTAGAACTCCCCCTCCTAGACTCATTTACCAATCTAAAAAAATGTTACTGAATGCACAACCAAATTTCGAAATGGCACTTTGTGTATTCTAGCATTCAACAGTAGGTTAAGACCCCGACTGAGTAAACAATTTAAAAATGTTAAAATAAAAAGAGCCAGTGGCCCGAGGCAAATGCCTATGTAGCTTATGCCCAGGGCTGGCCCTGCAAAACATGTCAATTAATTAGCCAACAGATCTCTTCCATTACGCCACCTTTGAGCACTACAGAGTCACCAGCGCCATATAAGAGCATATTTTATACATAGCCTATGAGTCCTCATATAAGCACCTTTAAAATAAAGCAATTTTTAAAAAGTAATTTAGGCCTATAGGCTTCATGAAAAAAAATCATTGTTTTTCAGCGCCTAAAAATTTGTTGGTGCCCTTCGAGGCCCACAGAGGCTAATGCGGGTGGATACATCCTCTTTAAACGCGCGGGAAAGATAAATATTAAGTCTGTTTTCACATAGGGGCCCGTTAAGTGGGCCTAGACATCGCGCTGATATGCATAACAAAATTAATTAGGTGGTGTTCGCAGCATCCAACTCCTGGACAAATAACTACTTGTAAAGCACACCTTCTGGGCATACTGAACATATGCTGGAATTATCCTTAATTGACTAATTACATAAATTACTCATTAATTTTTACAGCACATCAATTATAAAATATATATCAATTAATTTTGCATAAATTAAGGCGGCACACCGCTGAAGAAGGAGGTAGGGGGATAAAGGCGCAGGGAGGGGGCCCACACATGGGGTGGGGGGAAAGGGGTCGTCTGTTTGTTTCGAGAATCTAATAATTATTTGTTCAGCTTAGGGCAGGATGTTATTCCTCTGTCTCCCATTTGAAAAGAGATGTGGATAATGGAAATTATGATAATAATCTTTAAAGACCCCTCGTGAAGTCATCAGGGCGCATAGCGGCAGAGAGAAACATTTAAATCAATTAACCCTATTGTTCAACAGAAAAATGAGCCGGTTTGGGAGTGGTAAGGTTTAGGCCCTACCGTTGGAGTAATGGGAAATTATTTAGTGGTGACGCATAATGCTCCATGATTGCTCTATTTCCCCATAAAACCGCGGGTGGGGTGGTGGTGATGGCGTCTCCTTGTTGTCGTTAAAAGTTATTGGAAACTCAGTCAAGTTCTGGTGAACCTATATAATATGCCTCATGACAGAAAAGTGGCTTTTTGGTTGTTGCCATCACGACATAAATCTGGTCCTCATTTAGTAATTTTAGTAGGCTAGTTATTAAAGCCGGCCTATATTTTTTTCACTAATTGGTCTTTTGACCAATCAGATCAGCTCTCACGTTAAATTACCTGAGGTGATCGGCCAAAAGACCAATTATTGGAAAAATATAAAAATGGGTCAGTCAGTTGTGAACAGTGAGTGAATTACACATTCACCTCGGAGACAGTTTTTCAGAGAAATTACAAGAGGAAGATTTGGTACGGGGGAAAGTTGTAGCGCAGTGGCTGGTGAGCTGGCAAGACCGTTGATGCTCTATCGGGCAATGGACACTGGGCGGCAGTGGTCAGCTCTCTCCATCATTTCACTTTCTCTACCTCCCCTCCCCGCCTCTCAGCTATAATGTTCTGCGTGTGCCCACACCATGGGTTATGCACCTGCCCTGGCCATGCAAGACCAGTTTATTTGCAAGTATTTTCGAGTTGTGGAGTTGACTAGCCTGGTTAGAGTCCGAATCACTGAAGAAGTCTATTTCCGTTATGTGTTCCCTATTATGCACACTTGTAAAAGTTGAACGTTTGAAATATGGCTGAACAACCACACTGGGAGCTTTCCCTTTCAGGTTTATTGTGCAGCCCTCTTCAATTAAATTCTGATTTCCTTAATGGCCAGTGATATTTAGGCTACTGATAGTCCCGCCTACCTAACAGGCCGCTGTCCACTGTCAGCGTGGTGCTGATGGTCAGTTCTCTGGAGTCGGGACGAGACCAATGTTTCGCCCTTGTCCATACTGAAATCTCATATCGCTGGTAAGCTATTTGCTGCTCATACATCGGATGTCCCTCCACAACAAAGTAGACTTCAGAAAAATGTTAATTTTGTTTTCAAACAAGGAACAACAATGTTGACTATATTATAGTTAAGCAATAAGGCCGGAGGGGTATGGTGTATGGCCAATAAACCACGGCTAACGGCTAATCTTAAGCGCGACGCAATGCAGAGTGCCCGGACACAGCCCTTAGACATGGTGTATTGGCCATATATGTGCCTTACTTCTATTATAAACTGGTTACCAACGTAATCAGAGCAGTAAAAATGAACATTTTGTCATACCTGTGGTATATGTCTGATATACCACAGCCAATCAGCATTCTGGGCTCGAACCACCCAGTTTCTAATAACAATGAATTATTACCAAGTGATAGCCAGTCAGTTACAGTCATGGCCTCCTGTTTATAGAGGACAGGAGTGAGCTTGAAGAGGGGTGAGAGGCACCACTTTTACATATGACCTACTGGTATTATGAAATGGTTGGGTAGGCCTATGTGACTCGGGGACTACAGTGTGTAACGCCAAACGCCCTTTGCATGCGGTCAATCACAAATTGCTCCAAGTCTGTGAGTAAGAGAGAGAGATCTTCCCGAATGTGTGTTTTTTATGTTATCCTATAACATTTTCTCATTGCGTTTTAATCCAATAGGGGTTGATTACTGTTCAATCACAATTAAAAATAATAATAATAAAATGTATGCCAAGGCAATTGTATGAGCGTTCAAAATTTTATTGACGGTTCTTAAAAACAACCTCTCTGGGTTTTATTTGTCATGCAGTGCATATTATCAATTTGTGCGCCAACGGGACGCGCTCGCGACCACACGCACGAAACACTCACGCGCATAAACACACACACACACACACACACACACACACACACACACACACACACACACACAGTCCTTGGCCTCCGTGGTCGGACAGTATCATCAGTAGGCTACTACAAACTCGTCGAACCGTATCCTCGGCGCTACAGCATTCTGCATTTCTGAAGCGGCTGGGCGCTCTATCCATGTTTGCTTTCCTGTTATAAACGGCTTTAATCTACCCGGATACATTTTTGCCATTGGCGGTGGTTCCCAAACGCTGGGTGCACGTTGAATTCAGCGAGCGCGCCCCCGCTGGATAGCTTCCCGTCACACCCACTCCATATCTGGCCAGCCTGGAGAGGGAGGACCGCTAGTTGAGCCAATGCTGCAGTGAGCGCAGCGGGGGATTCGGCGGCACAACAGCGCAAAGACAACCAGGGTTGTAAACTTGTATATGGAGACTGCAGCGTCCCCGCAACGACAAAGTCCAACATGGAAGATTATTTGCGGCGGGCCAAGACCATGCTGGTGAGTTTTAGCCTAAACAGCCCGGGGTTAATAAGGGTTTTACTGATTGGGATGATGACGACATGCTACAGGCTGTATTCCTGTTGCTGAGCTGTACATTCTCTCGTTTCTTTGCCCCACAAGCAGCACCTTTAGTAGGCTAAGGCGCCAGGCCTGAATGATGAATAGAAACGAGTGGTCCAAACCATAAGCTTCTCCTCCCACACATTTTTTAAAAATTGAATTTTGATCAGGGAATGCATGGAAAACAGCAAGTTCATCAGAGGCACGCACCAGCCCGTACGCACCAGCCCGTAAGCACCTATGCTGCAGATAACGCCTAATCTGTCATCAAGCGCACTATTTGCATTTTATTTACGCCTAATATGTCATCAAGCAGACTATTTGCATTTAAGGCCTGATGTCTCGGCAGAGCTCAGGGAAGTAGTTTCCAGTAAAACGTTGTTGTAAACACCTCATGATGTCTACTCACTTACTTGACAGGTAGGCGAAAGCATACTAACTGTTCGTTTTAGGTAGGCTTAGGCTACATCACAACAGTATAAATTAGTGTAGGCCTGTAGCTACAATAAACATGCGGGTGAGGTCTAAAGTTGCTTGATTTTGTTTGGTCATTCTCCATAGAGGCATGTTGTGTCTAAAGCTCCCCAATAGACAAACCCCAGTGAAGGCTGTTGTTTTCTGTATATGTCCAGAGCCATGCATTACAGCCTAATAGTGTCAGTATGCCTATTGTTGTAGGTAGTTGTGTGTGTTGTAGGTAGAGTGTGTGCAATGTTGTCGTTTTTTTTTTTTTTTTTTTGCTGGTCCATCCATTAAATAAACAGTTCCCTTTTGTGTGATGAGATCATGGGATCCAACAATGACATAGAAGGATAAGACAGAGATGATGTCATAACAGAAAGCAGAAAATTCACATGGGAGCATGGGATCCACCATGGAGATTGGGATAAATTGGGCCAACTGAAAGAGAAAGAGTAATTGGACGATAAGGCCCAACTCAGTGGCCGCCTTGTGGTTAGTGTCCGCCCTGAGATTGGAAGGTTGGGAATTCAATCGTCGGCCGAGTCATACCAAAGAAGACTGTAAAAATGGGACCCAATGCGTTACTGCTTGGCACGCCGCATTAAGGACACAGATTGAGGTTAAGGCCCTGTAATGGACTATAGCGTCCAGTCCAGCGGGTGTACTTGTACATCAAGCTGTCTCACGCTACAGAAACAGGCGGCTCCCACAAGCCAAGGCTCGTGCTCGTGCAATTGGACTATAAGGATGCTAGCTGATTGTGTCCTGGTTGGAGATGCCGTGTTGTACAATACATGTTTATCGACATGAGGACTGCTCCCCCTCTGTCGCTCTCTCATTCTCGCCATCTTTTTTTCACCTTCCTTTAGCACTGCAGTGTGTGAATGGCCTCTCTTCCTCCTTTTTCATCTTCTCCTGCATGGCAACCATCCAGAACATCCATACCTCTAATTGGCTTTCCTGTATAAGTGCTTACTGGGTCTATCTTCCTTCGCTCGCTTTCTCTTTCTGTCTGTGGCTTTTTCTCTTTCACTCTCTCGCTTCCTTGCTCGCTCTCGGGCATGGCACTAAGGCAATGTGCTTAGTGGACACACACACACATCCACATACGCACGCATGCATACACAGTGCACACATGTTTTTGAGGAACACATTGATCTAGGCTTTGGCAAGGGGATTTGGAAAGTGGATCACCCTGTCCCTCACCCCATGGCAGAACCCTGCCCAGTGTCTGCACACTTTGTGGAGATTGGAGACGTATACAGATGTGTACATATATATACAGAGATGTATTGCCATAGTAGACCTAAAACATTTAGACCTGGACACTCTTTGACTTGGACAGTGAATGTGGTTGACAGAAACACACAGACTGTTGTTTCTTACGCACATGGGGAATACGCATGTGTGTATGTGTGTCCGTGTTCTGATATGTACGTGTGTGTGTGTGTATACATTTTTCTAAAAAGCTTTCCTTTTATTCGTGACGACACACTGTAAATCACTGATGCCCAGGCAGCAGTCAGCTGTTTGTCATTTTAGCCTTTAGTACGGAAGGCTTTATGGGCAGGCAGCCCTGCTAAATTAGCCACGTCACTGGAGAAGGAGGCACGATATTACCGCTGAGCTATAGAAGGGGGGAGTAGGAGGGGTTCATAAACAGAATACAGTGGTGGTGAAAGAGAGGAGATGATGGAAGGACAGAGATAATGGAGGGTAAGAGAGAGGGAAAGCATTAAGAGCTAAGGAAGGCAGAGAAAAGCAGCAGCACTGCGTCTGTCTACCCCGAGCCTCCTTGAGATGAATGGGGTGAATTTTAGATGAGGAGCACACAGTGAAATGGAGATGAGAGAGCGGTACCGGCTGTGTGTTTTGTTGTCTGTGTGCTGCTGCTGCTGCTGCTGCTGCTGCTGCTGCTGCAGTGGAACAGACAGTGAGTGGCCTTTCCTTTCTCCACTAATGCGTCTCTTCCTCCCGTAGCCATCAGAGTATCGCCCAACCCAACCACCCCCCTTTATCCCACCTCCCCCATCCATCCACTTTAAGAAACATGAGACCAGATATTAACATCTCAAACAGATATCCCTTACCGGTGCCCATCCCTCCCCTGCTCCCCTCCTCATCCACTCTAATCATGGACATGCACGGTAATATGAGACTGAGTTATGGATGGGTATTCATTGCTAATTTCCCTATTGGACCTGTGGTTGTATCCAGGAGAGATTTCAGCAGGCCAGTGTGGCACGGTATACTGCAGTTGGCGTGTAACCCAGTACTGCCTTAATATGCTGACTAGCTCAATGTAACAACCACCCCAGATACTTACTATCCCATCCTGTCACAACTGTGTATGACGTAGTACTCTTCATTCTCATTGGTGTAGTACTGGTAGTAGTGACTAGGATACACGCATGCAAGTACACCCAAACCACTGATCACACACACCACACATCATATTTTGCATTATGCATGGATTTGTCTGAGTACTACATTCCAGCACAGTGTTGGGTGGTCCTTTGCATGGGGTGATGTAAGTGTCCTTCAACAATCAGTCTTCCAGATAGATGACACAGGAACCTTGGTATAAAACTCTTTAGTAATAAAATGCAATTGCAGACAGAGATTCACATACAGATTACCTCAGTAGTCTACAGTAAAGATCTGTGTTGCGAAACAGGAGACAACTGTCTTTATGGTAGTTGGTGTGGACAACCTACCGTCAATCATACCTTTAACATAGTTGCATTGGATTAGATACAAAGTATCTAAGATAAGAAAAACCTGTCTAGACTGTGATTTCTCACTCTACTATAAGCCAACAACCACACCTGTGTAGTCTCAGGCCCTTTGCTACTTTTGGAACATCTCGGCCTTGAGGCTGCGTGACTATCAGCAGGTGCAGGCAGTTCTCAGCCTGAGAACTAAAGCAGTACATCTCCATTACCCAGTACTTTTCCATCATTGCAAATTTCAAGCATACAAAGGTTATCACATACAGTAATCATGGCATTGGTGTACCCCCACACCCGACTCCCAGGGTAACCCCCAACAACAGTCATACCTGCTCTAGGGATAAGATGATATCAGCTATTTCTGCTCTGCCTAAAACACTTCTCACAGCTTATCTTTCTTTCATGTCCCAGGCTGCAGTGGCATAAGAAGTTAAAGCTTCACTATGTAACTTCTTGGGCCACCTGACCTAATTCACATAGAAATATAAATTATAGGCTAAGAAGTGTAGATATGTTCTATGTGCGCTATTTCTATGCTTCCCGTTCTTCAGTTTAGTTTTTGCGTCTTTTACTGAGAAGGGTGCAACTGCAGTCCGCAATCCGGGGCGTTCCTGCATGTGGGCATTCCTGCATCTGCAGGAACCCCTATTTGTACTTCTATTGGTCAATTTTAAAGCTATGACTCCAGTACATAGGCGGGAGGCCGGGGTGCTCCAGTACATTAGATTGCGGTAATGCGCCATAACATTGGATGCCAACTGCTGATAAATCCCACAGAAAATACATTTTATTTGTTTATTTATTTATTTTATTAATATATTTATTTGCACCAAAGAAAGTGATAGACATCAATACAGATAAAAAAATGTAATAAAATAAAAAAGGTGTGGTTGGAAGCCCAAGACCTTATATGAAAACCACACCACAAAGAAACAACACACAATACAATATACAAGTACACTAATAAAAAAAAGGTTTGCTAAAACAGTTAATAAAACCTGCTAATTACAAATGTATAAATGAATTGATCAGTAATCATGAAAAAAACATATATATTTATTTTTTATGTGAGTGTGGGAGAGTTATGCTATATGGAGGAGATAACTGAGTAGTTTGGTTCACCAGGCTGACCCACAGTCTTCACTTAAAGTTATTGAGGGGTGATGATGTTTTGGCAATGTGAAGATAGAAATTCCAGAGTATAGTACCTTCTATATCTAATAGAGAATTGACGATGTGAGGTGCGGCAGTGGGGAGGGTGAAGGTTATCGCAGTGTCTTGTGTTATATAGATGGATATCTGAATTCACCTGGAAGAATCCATTGAAGGATTTAGGTAAACTGTCTGGCAGGTATGAGTATTTGTAGATGAAAGTGGCATAATTGGCGTACATTATTGTCGTAAATAGGTATTTAAAGGAGGTGGCTAGTCTTACAATTTTTTTTTTTAATGATGAGTAATTTGTGTAGGTAGGAGGCATGTGAAGTTGTCCAGACAATATCACAGTAAATGAGATATGGATAAATGAAGCTATAGTTTAGCTGGAGACAAATGTAATATGATCTTTCCAGGTCAACTTTTCATCACTTAGAACTCAGAGGAATTTAGTGGATGTGACTAGTTCCTTTTCATTCCAACCAATTGATATTCTCGCTCTTTTTAAAAATGTATTATTATTGTTATTATAACAATATGTCTTATTACTAGCGAATACAATACAGTTGTATTACAGTTATATACAGTACATTTAAAGATTAGCAAATGATCTGGAACCATTCAGAAAATGTGGCCATACCGGAGTTGGCTTCGTTAATTAGTGAATCAGCATTTCTGTGTGATAAAATCAAATTGTTATCATCAACAAAGAGAATGGGAAGTATGGTAGAAGACACAGCAGGAAGGTCACGGATGTAGATTGTGAATAACAAAGGTCCAACTGCAGCCACAGGATATCTTGTCCCTCGTAGATGCACGGCCATTCGCATAAACACTTTGATCTCTACCATAATCATAACTATATAGGCAATTATATGTATAATCATGAAAACTGTAATAATGCAATTTAGAAAGTCATATTTTATGATCAACCGTGTCAAAGGCCTTGGACAAATCTAAAAAGATGACGAGCGGATTCATTGTTGCTTAAGAACCATATCTGTGGAGTAGTTTTTACGGTGCTCATATAGAATACAGTGTTGATTTAAATGTTTCAACATTCTCTTATAGACCTATCTATAGAGGAGGATAACATTGGCCATTTTAAACTCTTTAGTAACAATGATTTGGTGAAGATATACGTTAGAGGCTCAGTAATGAGGAAGACACTGATTTCACCTAAGAGGCACCGATTTCATCATAGCCTGCTGCTGATATCTTTAAGTTACCAATTACCTCAAACTGAAGCAGAGAAGTGATGTAATCCAAGGGATTTCTATCAGTTTTCTCTATTTTCTTTGACAGAGAGGAACCCACATTCACAATGAAATAACATCAGGATCACTATATTTGTGACTTTTTTTCTCCCCAACGGGGCGGCAGTGTAGCCTAGTGGTTAGAGCATTGGACTAGTAACCGAAAGGTTGCAAGTTCAAATCCCCGAGCTGACAAGGTACAAAATCTGTCGTTCTGCCCCTGAACAGGCAGTTAACCCACTGTTCCTAGGCCGTCATTGAAATTAAGAATTTGTTCTTAACTGACTTGCCTAGTAAAATAAAGGGGAAAAAAAAATGACGATCTTGTCTCATCACTGCAACTCCCCAACGGACTCAGAAGAGGCAAAGGTCAAGTCATTCGTCCTCTGAAAATTGACCCGCCAAACCACGCTTCTTAACACCTGCCCGCTGCACCAATGTGTTGGAGGAAAGACCATTCCAGCTCGATGAACCAAGTATAGCCCCCCCCCCCAGCAAAACCCTCCCCTAACCCAAATGATGCTTGGCCAATTGTGTGCCGCCCTATTGGACTCCCGGTCGGTTGTGACACAGCTTGGGATCGAACCCTTGTCTGTAGTGATGCCTCCAAGGGATTAAACCGCTGCGCCACTTGGGAGACCACAACTAAACCAAGGTTTCCAGAACCCATCTGCTGCTCTCCTGTGTGATTTAACTAAGGGAAAGCAGTGGCGAAATACAGAATTGAAAGATGTGAGAAAAGTCTGGTAAGCAGACTCCACATCAGCCTGATTATTAAAACATTTCATCAATCAACAAGCGCCAACAATTACCTTTTGTTAAATATTCTACCTTTAATGGTACTAATCATTCCCATCTGTTCATTTCCAGCTGCCAAAGAGAAGTGTGGCTAGCTATAGCTAGTACACAGCGGTAGTGTGTCCTTTGCCCCCCCGCCTGTCAGGCATTGTTTTCCCGCAGTTCTGTTCGGCAAGTGGGAGTGAAGGACACTGTATGCTACCTTAGCCAGCTAGTCCTAAGGAAGACTCCGGTACACAGCAGGTGGGAGGCAGGAGCAACACTGTGTACTAGCTAGCTAACTAGCAAGCTAATACACTGTGTCACTAGCTAAACTCAGCAAAAAAAGAAACGTCCTCTCAGTCAACTGCATTTATTTTCAGCAAACTTAACATGTGTAAATATTTGTATGAACATAAGATTCAACAACTGAGACATAAACTGAACAAGTTCCACAGACATGTGACTAACATAAATGGAATAATGTGTCCCTGAACAAAGGGGGGTCAAAATATGGTATGCCAGGAGCATACCACCCTGCATACCACTGCTGGCTTTCTTCTGAAGCTAAGCAGGATTGGTCCTGGTCAGTCCCTGGGCGGGAGACGAGATGCTGCTGGAAGTGGTGTTAGAGGGCCAGTAGGAGGCACTCTTTCCACTGGTCTAAAAAAATATTCCAATTCCCCAGGGCAGTGATTGGGGACACTGCCCTGTGTAGGGTGCCGTCTTTCGGATGGGACGTCAAACGGGTGTCCTGACTCTCTGAGGTCATTAAAGATCCCATGGCACTTATCGTAAGAGTAGGGGTGTAAACCCCGGTGTCCTGGCTAAATTCCCAATCTGCCACTGAAACCATCATGGCTACCAAGTCATCCCCAGTTTACAATTGGCTCATTCATCCCCCTCCTCTCCCGTGTAACTATTCCCCAGGTCGTTGCTGTAAATGTGTTCTCAGTCAACTTACCTGGTAAAATAATGGATTAAAAATATATATATATATATATATATATATATATATATATATATATATATATATATATATACAGTAAATAAAATAAAAAGTAACAGTCAGTATCTGGTGTGGCCACCAGCTGCATTAAGTACTGCAGTGCATCTCCTCCTCCTCATGGAATGCACCAGATTTGCCAGTTCTTGCTGTGAGATGTTACTCCACTCTTCCACCAAGGCACCTGCAAGTTCCTGGACATTTCTGGAGGAAATGGCCCTAGCCCACACCCTTCGATCCAACACGTCCCAGACGTGCTCAATGGGATTGAGATCCGGGCTCTTCGTTGGTAATAGCAGAACACTACATTCCTGTCTTGCAGGAAATCACAGGGTTAGGATTGCCTGCAATGACAACAAGCTCAGTCCGATGGTGCTGTGACACACCGCCCCAGACCATGACGGAACTTCCACCTGCAAATCGATTCCGCTCCAGAGTACAGGCCTCGGTGTAACGCTCATTCCTTCGACGATAAACATGAATCCGACCATTACCCCTGGTGAGACAAAACTGTGACTCGTCAGTGAAGAGCACTTTTTGCCAGTCCTGTCTGGTCCAGCGACGGTGGGTTTGTGCCCATAGACAACGTTGTTGCCAGTGATGTCTGATGAGGACCTGCCTTACAACAGGCCTACAAGCCCTCAGTCCAGCCTCTCTCAGGCTATTGCGAACAGTCTGAGCACTGATGGAGGGATTGTGCGTTCCTGGTGTAACTCAGGCTGTTGTTGTTTCCATCCTGTACCTGTCCCACAGGTGTGATGTTCGGATGTACCGATCCTGTGCAGGTGTTACACATGGTCTGCCACTGCGAGGATGATCAGCTGTCCGTCCTGTTTCCCTGTAGAGCTGTCTTATGTGTCTCATAGTACGGACATTGCAATTTATTGCCCTGGCCACATCTACAGTCCTCATGCCTCCTTGCAGCATGCCTAAGGCATGTTCACGCACATGAGCAGGAACCCTGGACATCTTTCTTTTGGTGTTTTTCAGAGTCAGTAGAAAGGCCTCTTTAGTGTCCTAAGTTTTCATAACTGTGACCTTAATTGCCTTCCGTCTGTAAGCTGTTAGTGTCTTAACGACCGTTCCACAGGTGCATGTTCATTAATTGTTTATGGTTCATTGAACAAGCACGGAAACAGTGTTTAAACTCTTTACAATGAAGATCTGGGTAGTTATTTAGATTTTTACTAATTATCTTTGAAAGACAGTTTCTTTTTTTGCTGATTTTAGTTAGCACATGGTGTCGCCCCAACCTCCCGCCTGCTTTACTAGCGGACGTGGGGAGACTGGGAGACGGTGTGCTTCGCACCCACCTGTTGGACACAGTTTTCTCCGGTACACAGCGGACATGGGGAGACTGCGAGACACCGTGTGCTTGCTAGCTAACTAGCAAGCTAGCACACGGTGTCGCTAAAGATTAAGCTAGCTAGTGAGCGCACGGCGTCGCCCCAGCCTCCTGCCTGCTGTGCTAGCAGGAGGTGACCGGTAGACAGTGTCCTGGGCCCCAGCCTGTCGGGAAATATTTTCCCACGGTTCCATTAACGACAGTGAGGGCAGGTGTTTGGCAGGCGTGAGAAAAAAACTCAGATAATGTTTTTATTTCCCTTTCGACCCACATTCAAAAGTGTCACAGTAGCATGAATATTGATTGACTTTCGGTTGACTCGGTACCGATACCCCCTTGTATATAGCCTCATTATTGTTGTTTTGTGTTACTTTTTACTTTTGTTTATTTTATTGATCATTTCTTTGTAGCAGATTTCTTAGTTACATAAAAAAAAACATAATTGTTGATTAAGGGCTTGTAAGTAAGTATTTCACAGCAAGGTATTTCACAGCAATACCTGTATTCGGCGCATTTGATTTTATGTCGTGCTTGGGGAGGCGTTCATGCAGGAGCCAATGGGGTGCTGGAGGGATGGGGAGATGCAGAAATGCCCACATTCAGGAATACTCTGAATTCCACACTATCACTTTTACGCTTTTACTTTCAGTTTTGTACACCAGCTTCAAACAAGCTGAAAATACAATATTTTTGGTTATTGAAAAGTTATTTCACAGTGGTTTAGATGGTGCTATGATTCTCTACACTACACATTACTTGTTTTCTCACAGAAAGTGAAATTACACGACTTGGATCCCATTATGCCTGGCAAAAACCAAACACTGCATTCCACAGTAAGAACCTTATAGCAACGGTCAAGCACAGTGGTAGTAGTGTGATGGTTTGGGGATGCTTTGCTGCCTCAGGACCTGGACGACTTGCCTTAACAGAAGAAACCATGAATTCTGCTCTGTATCAGAGAATTCTACAGGAGAATGTCAGGCCATCTGTCTGTGAAGCGCAGATGGGTCATGCAGCAAGACAATGATCCAAAACACACAATCAAGTTTACATGAAAATGTATAAAAAGCAACATATGTGAAGTTTTTTAATGGCCTCGTCAATGTCCAGACCTAATCCCAATTGAGATGTTGTGGCAGGGCTTGAAACGAGCATTTCATACTTGAAAACTGTGGTGGCCTTTTTCTGCTTTACCAAATGAGGAGAGTTACAAACTACACACCAGTCAGAGTTACACTTAAACTACATCTTTTTATTAAGAGCTTTGCAATAGCGCATCATTGAAAGTCAAAAAGGGCTATCTCTAATGAACCATTGAAAAGTGAATACAGAAAAGTACAAAGATCTTTTATAGCCAAGATACACCCCTCTCAACTTACATGACAAATCACAGATCTTAGAAACTGTTCACAAAGAAAGACTTACTTGAGAGAGAGAAGTATCCCATAGCCAAATAGCATTCGCTATAAATTATCGTTCAGTTTGTTCCCTAAAACAGGTTCTAATCTCGTTCCTGGTAGTTCATAGTACAAAAACACCAACTCATCCAATGGCATATATCAATTGTCAACTCTAGATACTCCCATCTCAAGTAAACTCCCTCTTGACCCCACTCCTGGACAAGCTCACTGAGGGGAGTGAGCCTCTAGGTCATACACTATCCTAGGATAAGCGCACAGACATTGTGGAGACAAGTAATTGGTTCCCCATTAATCACGCTATCCCTTCACATGGTTTAAGAATAGGTAAAGACACATTCAGATATGAAGACAATGTTCCATTCTGTCCTCTTCCCTTTCTGATATTCTGCATAGCACCAGGGACATGTGAAAGACAAGCCTGACCTCTCCCCTCTCTGGGCCCCAGGTGACTGAGCCCCACCTGAGGGAAAAGTGCAACTGCCAACCCTATAGTCCAAAATTATACATTCTAATGACAAGTATCTCACATAAGCATATTATGCAAAAATAAACATCTTAATTATCTATGTTACCCAACTAATTCTGAACAATTATGTAATTGTTGTGTTATTTGTTCACTCAGGTTCCCTTTATTTAAAATTTGGATTTGGTTGAAGACATTTAGTATCAAAAACATTCAGTATCAAAAATATGCAGAAGTAGAACAAATTTGAATGGGGGCAAATACTTCACAGCACTGTATGCAAACATCATTTGGAAATATGCACTGGTGGCCAGGGAGGCATTTCTTTGTTTGAATGATGGCCCCTATCAACTCTGGTTGACTTTTTTACAATACAATACAATATACTGTACTCTGTCCATTAGTTACAATGAACAACAAAAATGTGTATTTTGCTCAGTTCTCAACCCCCCCCAAACATACAGTTGAGACAGTCACAGGTTCAAACTGCATGCAGCAACCCTGGATGGAGAGCATGTTGTGGGGTTAAGAGCCTTGTTCAAGGACCCAACTGTAGGGGAATTGTTTGCAGGTGTGAACCCAGCAGCCCTACTGTTGTCAGATCACTTCTACCCATTTTTGTTTTTCAAGCAGCCACCTGGGATTTGAACCGGCCACCCTTCGGCCGCAGGTCCAACTCCCGCCACACGTCCAGCTCCTGCCACACGTCCAACTCCTTAGCCGTCGGGCTACATGTTTGACTGGTTCCAGAGAATAAGAAGGAGCAAAAACATCAGTTAATCTTCCGAAATAAGCATGAGTTAATCTGCCACAATGAAGACAAAATGCAATGCAGACATAGAATTACTACGATGTAGAAGAACAACTTACATGCAGTTGTTGTCAGCAGCAGCCAAAAGAGAGATCCTCTGCCTCTGTTAGGTGATCAAATACTTATGTCATGCAATAAAACGCAACTTAATTACTTAAAAATCATACAATGTGATTTTCTGGATTTTTGTTTTATTTAGATTCCGTCTCTCACAGTTGAAATGTACCTATGATAAAAATTACAGACCTCTGCATGCTTTTTAAGTAGGAAAACTTGCAAAATCGGCAGTGTATCAAATACTTGTTCTCCCCACTGTAGGTAAGTAACATAACTGTAAGGTCCCTCAGTCGAGCAGTGAATTTCAAACACAGATTTCACCACAATGACAAGAGAGGTTTTCCAGTGCTTCGCAAAGAATTGGTAGATGGGTAAACACTTGTTTTATAGACATTTAATATCATTTTGAGCATGTTGAAGTTATTAATTACACTTTGAGTGGTGTATCAATACACCCAGTCACTAAAAGAGATACAGGCCTCCCCCTAACTCAGTTAACGGAGAGGAAGGAAACTGCTTAGAGATTTCACCATGACACCAATGGTGACTTTAAAACAGTTACAGAGTTGAATGGCTGTGACATGAGAACTGAGGATGGATCAACAACATTGTAGTTACTCCACAACACTAACATAAATGACAGAATGAAAAGAAGGAAGCCTGTACAGAATACAAATATTCCAAAACATGCATCTTGTTTGCAATAAGGCCCTAAATTAACATTTGGCAATGAAATTAACATTATGTTCTGAACACAAAGCGTTATATTTGGGGCATATCCAAGACAACACATCACGAAGTCTTCATATTTTCAAGCATGGTGGTGGCTGCATCATGTTATGGGTATGCTTGCCATCGGCAAGGACTCACTTAGTGAGTTTTTTGGGGAGGGATAAAAAAAATAGAATAGAGCTAAGCACAGGCAAAATCTTAGAGGAAAACCTGGTTCAGTCTGCTTTCAACAGACAAATTGGGAGACAAATTCACCTTTCAGCAGGACAATAACCTAAAACACAAGGCCAAATATACACTGGAGTTGCTTACCAAGACGACAATCCTGTGTGGCCTAGTTACAGTTTTGACTTAAATTGGCTTAAAAATCTATGGCAAGACTTGACAATGGCTGTTATGCAATGATCAACAACCAACTTGACAGAGCTTGAAGAATTAAAAAAAATTATAATGTGCAAATATTGTACAATCCAGGTGTGCAAAGCTCTTAGAGACTTACCCAGAAAGACTCACAGCTGTAATCGCTGCCAAAGGGGATTATACATGTTTTGGCTCAGAGGTGTGAATACTTATGTAAATTAGATATTTCTGTATTTAATTTTAAATACATTTGCAAAAATGTCCTAAACATGTTTTCACTTTGTCATTATGTGGTATTGTGTGGAGTTGGGTGATTTAAAAAAAATCTAACACAACAAAATGTGGAATAAGTCAAGGGGTATGAATACTTTCTGAAAGCACTGTGTATATATACAACTTTTTTGAGTAAAGGGTTATTTAATCTCATCCAAAGAACCAAACGTTTCTATATAGAACCCCAAAGAACCAAACGTTTCCATATAGAACCCCAAAGAACCATTTTTTTCTAGGAGTGTATATGCCAAAACCATTCCAACTCAGAAATGCTTATTTGTAACATACTTAATTACCACTTTTTGGAAGGAAAAGGATTTCACTCCTACTGTAATTAATTATAGGTCATATTACAGGTCATGCTACAGCTACTTTAAAATGCTTGCTAATCCACAGAACAGAAAAACAAACCGAAGTGTAAACGTTGTCAATGCAATAACTCTGATGCTGCATGATCGTGTCAACCTCTTCTGTATGTGTTTGTCTTTTTGTTTGTTCCAGGCTTCAGGACCTGACTGTCCTAAAGTCCATGCTGTCCTAGGAGGGGTGGACCCAGATGTAGATTCTGTGGCTTCAACACTTTGTTATGCCTATTTCCTCAACCAGGTAATGTGTGGGGACATGTTCACGTGTGCATGGTATTTATGTATGTGATTTGTGTGTGTTTGTGTGTGTTTGCATGTGTCTGTATTGTAGCCTTTGTGTACTTGTTTATGTGTTGGAGGTTGAGTTTACGTTTATTTTTGTGTCTTGTATTTGTACTTTCTGTGTGTGTGTGTGTGTGTGTGTGTGTGTGTGTGTGTGTGTGTGTGTGTGTGTGTGTGTGTGTGTGTGTGTGTGTGTGTGTGTGTGTGTGTGTGTGTGTGTGTGTGTCTCTCTCTCAGAAGGAGCGATCAGATTGTGTGTATGTCCCAGTCCTGTGTGGTCAGAAATGTGACGTGGGGTTGCCGGGGGAGACAGTGCGGTACCTTAAGAGGGTTAGGGTGTGTGAGTCTGCTCTGCTGTGGAGAGACGACATCAAACTACTGCAGCTCCACCACAGAGGAAAACTCTCCCTCACTTTGATGAGGGACGATGTGCTCGACAGGTACACGCACACACCCACATATGCGCACACACACAGAATTGATGGGATAAATCATGAGGGTGATATTTTGCGTGTGTTTGTACATTTGGGTGTCTGTATTGTCTGATGTGTGTGTTAGATGGTATATTATGAAAATGTGTGTTTATTGTTTCAGACAAGCCCGAGGGCTTTGTGCAGATGTAGTGTAATGATCCCCTCCCCCTGTCTGATCCAGCTCCGACTATGAAGCTCTGGAGTCCAGCATCCTCCGAGTGGTCCATCACCACGAGCAACGGGCAGGAGAGGAGGGGGTATTGTCCATGGCGATGGTGGTCGCCAGGGAGATTCTTCAAGAGGCAGTGGAGCCGATCTGTGCACCGCTGGGGGAGCTCTTAGGAGGTGAGGGCCGATGGCGCCCCCCTGGGGGTAATGGGCCGACGCAGGACACACACAAAGAACCCCGATATGACTCGGTTAACACCCACCAGGAGAGAGGGTATGTGCATGGCCGAGGGAGGGGAATAAAGAGTAACAAGTCATGACATCTAGACAGAAAGAGAATAGAAGAAAGTGTGTCAGAATGTGTACATGTGCGTCTGCCTGTGTGTGTTTCTTTCAACCCCTCTGGGTTGCTGGGTTTGTTGTATTTGACACTTTAAACACACCGTTATGATTCACTACCTCTGACATGGCAGGTGTGTGCATGCATGAGTGCATGGTGTGTGTGTGTGTTCTTCCCCCTGCCAATAAATCAGTCAAACAAGCAACCAAGCAAGCAGTCTTGTTGTTCTCCATTGCGTATCCCTATGTCTTAGCTGTGATTTACCGGATAGTGTGTGTATGTGTGTGCGTGTGTGTATGTGTTCTGTGGAGGAGAGAACAACTGCCCCCTCTCTTTGAAGCCATGGATTTCAAGGCCGGCCGGGGTACTGCAGGCTGTTGTTTTCAGATAGCAGGATATCCCAATTATAGTGAAAGGTAAAATGCCAATCTTCTAGGGCAATATTTGTGTAAATAAAGAAAACATTAGGAGAAAATCATGGTACCAATAATTGCTTCGATCACACCAAATGTATGTCCTTGAACCATTTATTTTAAAATTGCACACAGAAAAAGGTTATTAGGATAATTTCGCTGCTACTGGCAGCCTGCGGTATCCCGGTCAGCCTTCAAGAAGAGGCAGCACTGAGCTAATCTGCAACGTCACTTCCCCCGAGTGGCTCAAACTACGCATGTAATGTCTTGAGAATCCCCCGGATGAGACGCCATCTTAGCAAGCTGAAACCGACTTCCCGAGCTTCAACTATGCCGTTGAGTCGTCACATAGGAATGAACGGCGTGTGGTCATCGACGGCTTTGTCCATTCACATACAGTCAAGGGTGCTGTGCTTTACGGAGCACAGCACCACGCAACAGCTCCTGAGTGGGATGAGTTGAACTGATGTCACTGACATCACTTTGTGAGAGTACCTCTGTATGATATGATGGTCTTGATGCAGTGTCCCTGAGATATTTGCGGCCTGTACATTTCTCCCCCGGGTGGTTTCAGTTTACAAACATAATAGGACGACATGGTCTAATATAACACCAATGACTGACTATCGGTTTGTTTTTGATGCAGCCTGTGTGTGTTTTCTCAGAGGCCCTGCGGCTACAGTCAGAGGTGATGTGGATCCAAGTTGGCCACTGCTCGGTGGACCTGGAGGAGCTGCTGAGGGCATTGGAAGAGAGAAGCAGCATCTCCCCCTATGATGTCACAACCGGTCCTAACGCTGGCGAGGCCCAGTTTCAAGGTGTGTGTTTGCAGCTTGCTGGATTGTGTCTGTCTGTCTGCTTGCCTGCCTGTGGCGATGTAACTCATGAAGTGGACAATTGAATTAGGGCAATGGAATTGGACTTGAATTGGAGTTAGGCTGTTTGGGAAATTGTAAAAGATATAGTTGGAATTGAATTAGAATTCAGAATTGAATAAACTTGAATTCAATGACATGTACTTTGTAAACACTGAGTGTACAAAAACCTGCTCTTTCCATGACAGACTGACCAGGTGAATCCAGGTGAAAGCTATGATCCCTTATTGATGTCACTTGTTAAATCCACTTCAATCTGTGTAGATGAAGGGGAGGAGACAGGTTAAAGGATTTTTAAGCCTTGAGTCAACTGTCATGGATTGTGTATGTGTACCGTTCCAGAGGGTGAATGGGCAAGACAAAATATTGAAGTGCCTTTGAACGGGGTATGGTAGTAGATGCCAGACACACCGGTTTGAGTGTGTCAAGAACTGCAATGCTGCTGGGTTTTTCACGCCCAACAGTTTCCCTTGTGTATCAAGAATGGTCCACCACCCAAAGGACATCCAGCCAACTTGACACAACTGTGGGAAGCATTGGGGTCAACATGGGCCAGTATCCCTGTGGAACGCTTTCAACACCTTGTAGAGTCCATGCCTGTTCTGAGGGCAAAAGGGGGTGCTATTCAATGTTAGGATGTTTTGTACACTCAGGTTTTTAAAAATAATTTCACATTTGTATCGATATATTTGTATAACTGGACTGCCTGTGCTTTAACAGTGACATTACACGTACAGTGTATTCCTAATTAATATTAGGCGGCTTCAATAACTATTTACCTCTTCCGAACGTGTACTCCCATTGGTGAAAAGTGTGTGTGTGTGTCCTCGTTGCAGGAGAATATCGGTAATTGAATTGAATTAGTGGTATTACAGGGAGCAGACATTTGTTGGAATTTGTGGAATTGACCCTAAACCTTGCAATCTATACATTGTGTGTGTGCGTGTGTGTGTGTGCGTGTGTGTGTGTGCGTGTGTGTGTGTGTGCGTGTGTGTGTGTGTGCGTGTGTGTGCGTGTGTGTGTGTGTGTGTGTGTGCGTGTGTGTGTGTGTGTGTGTGCGTGTGTGTGTGTGCGTGTGTGTGTGTGTGTGCGTGTGTGTGTGTGTGTGTGTGTGTGTGTGTGTGTGTGTGTGTGTGTGTGTGTGTGTGTGTGTGTGTGTGTGTGTGTGTGTGTGTGTGTGTGTGTGCATGTGTGTGACAGGTTTGGACATAGAGCAGATGTTTCTGAAGGAGCTGAAGGAGTTCTCTGATGGGGAGCTGACCATGTCTTTCACCACTGTGCCAGTAGATCTGGAGGTAAGATCAAAGGTCATTAGCAAAACAAAACTAGAAAAGGAAAATAAACACATTTTACCATTTGGTTAGCCTGATATAGTTATTGTGTGTTTACAGTAAAATTGTGTAATAAAATGTAATGCAAACAATGCTCTAATCCAACTTGACTGGCAAGCCGAAGGAGTCCAAAGCAAAAGGTTGTAGCTATAGTGCTTTTAAAATAGAAGTGATGACACAACAAAGAAGACAAAACTTTCATTTGGTGTCAGGTAGAGCATTTCAGTATTTCTTTCCCCATTTGACTTAATCCTAAACTTTTTATGGCAACTTTTAATGACCCTCTGTGTTCTTTTGCATTGAGATGTTATGGAAATAGGAGCCTAAATACGTGTGTCACAGCCAGGTGCACCACACTGGGCTCTGCATTTTAAACCCCTACCTGTCTAAACCACTTCCACTTCTTACTGTGGAAACTAAAAGCCACAAGGGAGCTTGGCTCGAGACCTTCTCTATCTCTCTGTCTCTCTCTGTCTCTCTCTCTCGCTCTCTCTCTCTTTCTCTCTCTCTCTCTCTGTCTCTGTCTCTCTCTCCCTCTCCCTCTCCCTCTCCCTCTCCCTCTCTATCTCTCTGTCTCTCTCTCTCTCTCCCTCTCCCTCTCTATCTCTCTGTCTCTCTCTCTCTCTCCCTCCCCCTCTCTCCCTCTCTATCTCTCTGTCTCTCTCTCTCTCCCTCTCCCTCTCTATCTCTCTGTCTCTCTCTCTCTCACACATAGAGGGTGCTTCCAGACACCCGCGTGTTTGTGCTTTTGTATCCCTCCCTGCTATCTCTCCACTGCAACTTCTAATGTGTCTCTCCAATTCATTTATTATTTCTTTATATCTTTTTCTTTTCCAAAGCCATTTTTCTCCCCTGCTGCCTGGCGTGCGATATTAGGGTATGTGTAAAATAAATGATGTCTATAGCTGTAGGGGTAGCTCTGCCTCCCCCGGAACTACCTACGTCTAAGGAACATTAAACATCATATCCTCGTTTAGCGAATAAATAACCGTTCATTTGAATGGCTTTGTGCGCTGGACTTCTGTGCATATTTTACCAGCCCAAGGAGAGGGCCCATTAGGGACTTAATATAGAATAAATGGCCAGGGGCGTCGGTGGAGCCAGCGGACGCGCGACTCAGCAGCGTCATGGTGGGTTACTAATGACCTGCGAGGGCTCCAAATGAATCCGTTATATGCATGTCATTTGCAGTATGTATATATTTATATATTATTTTTTAATTGTGTTTGAGAAGAACAAAACGCTAAGCACATCATTTAGGTTTGCCTTAAATGCGTTTCAAAAACTAAATAAATTAGATTCAATTAGCCCATAATGGAGTGTGTGTGTGTGTGTGTGTGCCTGTTCTTTAGTGTGTGTGTTTATCTTTGTGCATGTGTGTGGGAGGGTGGGTAAAGAGAGAGGGATTGGGGATTTTTACCAGTGCTGTGGAAGCGATTTGTAGCGCTGATTGTCTTGTTAGCACAAGAGTAAGCCCCAGAGTGTGTTGGGTATAAGTACTTATGTGGATAGATACATGGACAAATATACATCAGTCTGCCTGTATGTCGTGCGACAGTTTGAATAGAAGAGAGTGAGGAAGTAGGGGTTAGCGAGACGGATATCAATCCATAAGGAAGACCGTTCCAATCCACTGTCTCTGCCTCTGGTGGGTCTACATTAGTAATACATTATTATCATTCAGACATCTGTACACCTGTCTCTGTGTCTGTGTCCCTGTCTGTTGCACTCTACCAATGGATCCGTGTAGGTCAGACTTTATTTGGAAAGTCCCCTATAAACGATCTGCAGATGCTCAAACTATCAACCAACTATCAACCAACTATCAATGAGGGCGACTCTGTTGACGTGCAGCAGCTTTCTAGGGTTAGGTTAGGAGTTACAGGGGTTAGAGTTAAGTTAGGGTTAGGTTAGGAGTTACAGGAGTTAGAGTTAAGTTAGGGTTAAGGTTAAGTTAGGGTAGAGTTAGGGCTAGTGGATAGTTAATTAAGATGTTGTTCAGTTAGTTGACCATCTACTGAACATTTACAAACCATCTATTTGGGACTTTCCAAGGAAAGTGGTACCGACTGTGTCTGTGTTTCTAGGTGCCGTGACTGTATGTTCGTCTCTGTGAATGTAGTCTCTGTGCTTCTCTGACTCAGTGTAAGCAAAGCGAGGCAATCAGCCCTAAGTGCCTCTAACTTTCACAAAAACCCATTTACCAAAATGGGAGCATTTATTTATTATTTAGCAAATTGACTTGTTGCTAATCTTCTTTGGTGGAAAAACAAATAGCGGTTTCTCCCACTTCAGGGTGATTGAGCCATCTGGATCACTCTCTCTCTCTTTATCTCTCTCTCTCTTCCACTTTCTCTTCTGTAGTAATGAAGTTACTTGTATAAGTTACATTTCGGTAACTTATACACGTTTAATCCAGTTTAACCAAGTTCCAAATTTTGTACAGTAGAACGTTCCTAAACATTCTTTCCTTACACAAATATCAAAACAAAAACCAGCTTCCATTATCCGACAAGTAATACTTAAAGCAGGGGTCTTCAACCTTTTCTTGACCAGAGACTCCTCCCAAGCCAACCGGCAACCCAGGGACCCCCCATCATACATATCAGATAAATGATAATGGCAAGGAGAAGTCATCAACATTTTTAAAATAATAGATTTGGTAGATTTTTCATAATTGTTTACCTCCCCACATTATACTTATAACAACATAGCCTATTAACTATGGGGCGGCAGGGTAGCCTAGTGGTTAGATCGTTTGACTAGTAACCTGAAGGTTGTAATTTCAAATCCCGAGCTGACAAGGTACAAATCTGTCGTTCTGCCCCTGAGCAGGCAGTTAACCCACTGTTCCTAGGCCGTCATTGAAAATAAGAATTTGTTCTTAATTGACTTGCCTAGTTAAATAAAGGTTAAAAAAAACTAAACTATAAAGGTAACTCCAAACACATTTTCGATAAGAGCAGCTGTTTAACTATTTTTAACAGGGGTTAGCCAGGAAATATAAAAAAACGTGTTTAATTATTATTATTATTATTTTATTTACAATATTTTCACGGACCCCCTGCAGTACCTCCACGGACCCCCGGTTTTATACCACTGACTTAAAGGCACATTTTATGACATTTGAAACCAATCTTAATGTTTTTCTTACTTTGAGAGAAGTTACAGTCAGTCGGGTCCAAAATTATCAAAAAAAGATTATATAAAAGAAACCAAATATAGGGCTATATTGTGTGTAGAGAAATACAATTGTTCAGAGAAAGAGATTTCGTTTAACAAGTCATCTTTTTTCTCATAAAGATAGGACGGTGTCAAGATTCTTGTAATTAAAGTAAAAAAATCTGCAGTAATATTCTACTTTTTAATCTCAGTTTAAGGAACTGCAAAGTGGCCTTCCATGGCTTCCTGTTTCACTGGGGTATAAAAATGAGGTAACACACATGTAAAATCCCTTTGTCATCCATCACAATGGGAAAAGGCAAAAAACTCGCAAACGAAAATAGACATGGTTGTTGACCTTGATAAGACAATGGGTTAAAAAGAAGAATATATACCACTTACCACTATTAGGGCAACACATAAGAAGTTTAAAACCGCTAGAACAGTAGTAAACTTGCCTGGTATTGGACGCAAGTGTATCTTGTCCCCATGCACAGTGAGGAAGATAGTTCGGGAGCAAAGAAAAAGCCAAAGGCCAAAGTTGGAGAATTACAGAACTTGGTTGTATCTTAAGTTCACCAAGCCTCCAGATCTACAAGACATATCCCCATGCGCACATCAACATCCACAAAGAAATAGTTAATTGACCACAAAATCAACATTTTGCATTCGCCATCTGTGAACACCTGTGGTTTGAATTGAAGAAGGCAGTCGATAAGCGTAGACCAAAATATGTCTACAATCTGGAAAGAGGCTCAGTCATGGTATCATCGCAAGGGGAGGGTGCCAGAGGATTGAAAACAGGTTTCATAATTATTGGCACCCCCATCTTAAAAAATAAATCATATTATTTATCAACACAATCTCTCTCTCTGAGCAATTATATTAGTATAAAATAATATAAGTTCCCATTTTTTTGGGCATACAGTATAGCTCAGTATTTGAATAATTTATTTCATAGTCTTTTTATATCATTTTTATCAAGGGTGGCAATCATTTTGGACCTGACTGTATGTAATCTGCCTGAGAATTTTAATACAAGCTAATACATGCCACATAGTTTTTCATTGTCAATGTGTTTATTTTTCATTGGTTAACATTTTAAAAGAATATGCCTAAACAGAACAAATGGAAGGCTGACAAATATTAGGAGATGCAGGGTCTTGGTGTTTTCTGCTAAGCTAACGGCAAGCCCGGTAATTAGCCGCGGCAGATGAAGCGTTGGTTGGCGTCGGCGTGCTGGGGAGTTGATGAACTGTAGGAGAGATAGAAGCCTGCAGCCACGTGCATAGAGACGTTACCATATTCATGAGAGTGAGAGAGTGTGTGTGTGTTTGTGTAGACATGCCAGTTTGTTTGAATGTGAGTTAGACATTTATTTTGTCGTGGTTTTACCTGCCATTTTAGCTGGGTGCAAAGATTGTGTGCTATGTTTGTAGTTGGGTATTTTATGTCAGTGTTTTGTGTTTGTGTTCCTGTGTATCATCATTGTGTTTGACTGGGTTAGAGGGTATGTTAATGTTGTTTGTCATCCGTCTCCGAGCCCTCCTGTTTGTTTATGCCAGGCCAGTTTTACCCAGCACCCCTTGCAAATAATTATCCGTGCTAATTATGGGCCTGCAGTCACGGAGCTCTAAATGCCTTTCTGATGAGATGGGATGAGGGATAGCAGGTGCAGGGCGGCCCTCCCAGGGACTAAGATTGAAGAGTAGGCCTCTCTCTCTTCCTCCCTCTCCTTCTCTCTCCTTCCTTCCTTCCTTCTCCCTCTCTCTCTTCTCCCTCCCTCCTTCCTCTTCTCTCCTTTAGGTCAAGCAGGTGATGGTGTCAGTTTGCGACCCAGACATCTCTACCCCCCCCCCCCCCAAACAGACAGAGCCTCCAGGGCCCGTTTTCATAAAGTGTCTCAGATTAGGAGTGCTGATCTATGATAAATTGTCTTTTGGATTGTAATGAATGTGACTACATGGACCGGGGGGGGGGGAACTCAAAGCCCAACAATACAATGATCAATAACAATGTAATACTAGAAAAACAAACACGAGAAATAAGAAGGAATATGAAGAACACAATAAGTTTGGAAGCGTACTTTATACAGGGTCAGTTACAAAACCATCTTTACAATGTCCAGGGGGTACTGAAGTGATGGAGGTAGATATGTACAGGGGCTAAGGTGACTAGGCATCAGGATGTAAGATAAACAGAGTAGCAGCAGCTTGTATGTGAGTGGGTGTGTGTGTAGAGTCAGTATAAATGTATGTGCTTATGTGTGAGTGAGCAGATGATGGAGTGAGTGTGAACCTAGGATAGGATAAAGTAATCCTTCTCACCCCCCCCCTTAAATGATTTAGATGCACTATTGTAAAGTGGCTGTTCCACTGGATGTCAGAAGGTGAATTCACCAATTTGTAAGTCGCTCTGGATAAGAGCGTCTGCTAAATGACTTAAATGTAATGTAAATGTAATGTGTAGTGCCCTGTGAGTGTGAATGTGTAGTGCCCTGTGAGTGTGAATGTGTAGTGCCCTGTGAGTGTGCATCGAAACAATAAATACTCACCACCTGATATAGAAGCCCTGGATGGCAGGGAGCATGGCCCCAGTGATGTACTGGGCTGTCCGCACCACCCTCTGTAGCGCCATGCGATCGAGGTCGGTGCTATTGCCATGCCAGGCAGTGACACAGCCAGCCAAAATGCTTTCAACGGTACAGCTGTAGAACTTTTTGAGGATTTGAGGGCCCATGCCAAACTTTTTCAAAAAATAAACAGCAAACTAATCACAAAATAGCAAAGTTGGGTCGGAACTTGCAAAATGGCAGACATCCAGTACGGTGGCCTGTAAGGTCTGTGGATGATGAATCAGGAAGGAGTGCCATGTCAGATCAGGCCTAATGTCAGAAACCGCAACCAAATCTCGAGGCTAGCTAGCTACTGTGTGACAGTCTGTCACGAGAGATTAGATGAAGCCTGACCAGGACACCAGTCACATCGGTCTTTGAAAAGACAAGGAGTGTAGCGTATTTCATAAGCACTCTATGCTTGCTTTAGAGATATGATATGGCCAAATGACTATACTTTTAGTTTCAGTGTATGCTTCCGTGTTTTAATGTTTGTAAGTATGTGGTCACGGCTTGCTCACTAGACTCATTGTGCCATTGTTTGAGACATAGCCCTCCCTTTGAGTTGCTTTGGGCAAAAAGGCCAATGGTGGACAAGTAAACCAAAAAAATGCATCTGTAGATTACAGCCCCAAACTTTTCCCTTGTTGGGTTAATCAAGGACATGGAGCAGAATATGCGGTAGACATTCATGCGTATGTCGTGTGTCAAACTTTTACCCCCCCCCCCCTCTACCCCCATCCAGGCTGTCTCCCAAAGTTCCATAGAGTTGTGTGTGTGGAGCGGATGGTGTCAGCTCGCTCCTTGCCACTCCATTTGCTGTAGCTGTACTGCTGTGATCACAGACAGACGTATAAATCAAACCTAGCTTGATGGATTCATCAGGGCAACGAAACGATCGCCTCAGAAGAGTGCCGGAGCTCTCTGAGCATCGTGTTTCTGACAGAAAGGGTATGCAAAGAGCCTAAATGGATGAACGGTTGATTAATTCTTTGCCAGAGATGTTGTCGACAGCAGGAAATGTGTTTTGCTTTGACTGTGTTTGCATGGGAATTTACGCGCGTAGGGCGTGAGTTATGGAGCAGAAGTTTATACCTAAGGCTATTCTGCATAATGATGGCAGGTTGGAGAACTTGGAGGAGCCACTAAAGACTTGCTACCTGTGGAGCAAACACAACTAGAGAGTAAGAGGAGGGAGGGAGGGAGAGTAAGAGGAGGGAGGGAGGGAGAGAAAGAGGAGGGAGGGAGGGAGAGAAAGAGGAGGGAGAGAAAGAGGAGGGAGGGAGGGAGAGAAAGAGGAGGGAGGGAGAGAAAGTGGAGGGAGGGAGGGAGAGAAAGAGGAGGGAGGGAGGGAGGGAGGGAGGGAGGGAGGGAGAGAAAGAGGAGGGAGGGAGGGAGAGAAAGAGGAGGGAGGGAGAGAAAGAGGAGGGAGGGAGGGGGAGAGAAAGAGGAGGGAGGGAGGGAGGGAGAGAAAGAGGAGGGAGGGAGGGATGGAGAGAAAGAGGAGGGAGGGAGTGAGGGAGGGAGAGAAAGAGGAGGGAGGGAGTGAGGGAGGGAGAGAGAAGAGGAGGGAGGGAGGGAGGGGGAGGGAGAGAAAGAGGAGGGAGGGAGGGAGGGAGAGAAAGAGGAGGGAGGGAGGGGAGGGAGGGAGAGAAAGGAGGGAGGGAGGGAGGGAGGGGAGGGAGGGAGGGAGGGAGGGAGGGAGGGAGGGAGGGAGGGAGGGAGGGAGGGAGGGAGGGAGGGAGGGAGGGAGGGGGAGAAAGAGAGGAGGGAGGGAGGGATGGAGAGAAAGAGGAGGGAGGGAGGAGGGAGGGAGAGAAAGAGGAGGGAGGGAGGGAGGGAGGGAGAGAGGAGGGAGGGAGGGAAAGAGGAGGGAGGGAAAGAGGAGGGAGGGAGAGAAAGAAAGAGGAGGGAGGGAGAGAAAGAGGAGGGAGGGAGGGAGAGAGGGAGGGAGAGAAAGAGGAAGGAGAGAGGGAGAGAAAGAGGATTGAGGGAGAGAAAGAGGAGGGAGGGAGGGAGGGAAAGAGGGAGGGAAAGAGGAGGGAGGGAGAGAAAGAGGAGGGAGGGAGGGAGGGAGGGAGGGAGAGGAGGGAGGTAGAGAAAGAGGAGGGAGAGAGGGAGAGAAAGAGGATTGAGGGAGAGAAAGAGGGAGGGAGAGAAAGAGGAGGGAGGGAGGGAAAGAGGAGGGAGGGAGGGAAAGAGGAGGGAGGGAAAGAGGAGGGAGGGAGAGAAAGAAAGAGGAGGGAGGGAGAGAAAGAGGAGGGAGGGAGGGGGAGAGAGGGAGGGAGAGAAAGAGGAAGGAGAGAGGGAGAGAAAGAGGATTGAGGGAGAGAAAGAGGGAGGGAGGGAAAGGGGAGGGAGGGAGGGAAAGAGGAGGGAGGGAGAGAAAGAAAGAGGAGGGAGGGAGAGAAAGAGGAGGGAGGGAGGGAGAGAGGGAGGGAGGGAGAGAAAGAGGAAGGAGAGAGGGAGAGAAAGAGGATTGAGGGAGAGAAAGAGGAGGGAGGGAGGGAGGGAAAGAGGGAGGGAAAGAGGGAGGGAGGGAGAGAAAGAGGAGGGAGGGAGGGAGAGGAGGGAGGGAGATAAAGAGGAGGGAGAGAGGGAGAGAAAGAGGATTGAGGGAGAGAAAGAGGGAGGGAGAGAAAGAGGAGGGAGGGAGGGAGAGAAAGAGGAGGGAGAGAAAGAGGATTGAGGGAGGGAGGGAGGGAGGGAGGGAGGGAGGGAGGGAGGGAAAGAGGAGGGAGAGAAAGAAGATTGAGGGAGGGAGGGAGGGAAAGGGGAGGGAGGGAGGGAAAGGGGAGGGAGGGAGGGAAAGGGGACGGAGGGAGGGAAAGGGGAGGGAGGGAGGGAGGGAGGGAGGGAAAAGAGGAGGGGGAGGGAGAGAAAGAGGATTGAGGGAGGGAGGGAGGGAGGGAGGGAAAGAGGAGGGAGGGAGGGAGGGAGAGGAGGGAGGTAGAGAAAGAGGAGGGAGAGAGGGAGAGAAAGAGGATTGAGGGAGAGAAAGAGGAGGGAGGGAGGGAGGGAAAGAGGGAGGGAAAGAGGAGGGAGGGAGAGAAAGAGGAGGGAGGGAGGGAGGGAGAGGAGGGAGGTAGAGAAAGAGGAGGGAGAGAGGGAGAGAAAGAGGATTGAGGGAGAGAAAGAGGGAGGGAGAGAAAGAGGAGGGAGGGAGGGAAGAGGAGGGAGGGAGGGAAAGAGGAGGGAGGGAAAGAGGAGGGAGGGAGAGAAAGAAAGAGGAGGGAGGGAGAGAAAGAGGAGGGAGGGAGGGAGAGAGGGAGGGAGAGAAAGAGGAAGGAGAGAGGGAGAGAAAGAGGATTGAGGGAGAGAAAGAGGGAGGGAGGGAAAGGGGAGGGAGGGAGGGAAGAGGAGGGAGGGAGAGAAAGAAAGAGGAGGGAGGGAGAGAAAGAGGAGGGAGGGAGGGAGAGAGGGAGGGAGGGAGAGAAAGAGGAAGGAGAGAGGGAGAGAAAGAGGATTGAGGGAGAGAAAGAGGAGGGAGGGAGGGAGGGAAAGAGGGAGGGAAAGAGGAGGGAGGGAGAGAAAGAGGAGGGAGGGAGGGAGAGGAGGGAGGGAGATAAAGAGGAGGGAGAGAGGGAGAGAAAGAGGATTGAGGGAGAGAAAGAGGGAGGGAGAGAAAGAGGAGGGAGGGAGGGAGAGAAAGAGGAGGGAGAGAAAGAGGATTGAGGGAGGGAGGGAGGGAGGGAGGGAGGGAGGGAGGGCAAGAGGAGGGAGAGAAAGAAGATTGAGGGAGGGAGGGAGGGAAAGGGGAGGGAGGGAGGGAAAGGGGAGGGAGGGAGGGAAAGGGGAGGGAGGGAGGGAGGGAGGGAGGGAAGAGGGGGGGGGGAGGGAGAGAAAGAGGATTGAGGGAGGGAGGGAGGGAGGGAAAGAGGAGGGAGAGAAAGAAGATTGAGGGAGGGAGGGAGGGAGGGAGGGAAAGGGGAGGGAGGGAGGGAGGGAAAGGGGAGGGAGGGAGGGAAAGGGGAGGGAGGGAGGCAAAGAGGGAAAGAGGAGGGAGGGAGGGAAAGAGGAGGGAGAGAAAGAGGATTGAGGGAGGGAGGGAGGGAAGAGGGAGGGAAAGAGGAGGGAGGGAGAGAAAGAGGAGGGAGGGAGGGAGAGGAGGGAGGGAGGTAGAGAAAGAGGAGGGAGAGAGGGAGAGAAAGAGGATTGAGGGAGAGAAAGAGGGAGGGAGGGAAAGAGGAGGGAGGGAGAGAAAGAGGAGGGAGGGAGGGAGAGAAAGAGGATTGAGGGAGGGAGGGAGGGAGGGAGGGAGGGAGAGAAGGAGGATTGAGGGAGGGAGGGAGAGAAAGAGGAGGGAGGGAGGGAGGGAGGGAGGGAGAGAAAGAGGATTGAGGGAGAGAGAGAGAGAGAGAGAGAGAGGGAGAGGATTGAGGGAGGGGGAGAGAGAATAGACTAGAGAATAAAGGGAAGCTAAGAGGCAGAGATTCTGAGATGAAGAGAGGAAGGGAGTGAGTTGAACACAGAGAGAAGGAACAAATGATCAAGAGAAAGAAGGAAAGGCATTAGCTATGTATGGCTAGACCTCCCATGTTCAACTTGTTAATCTAGTTACATTGACCAAAATATTCATTATTTGTAATGATATGAGTAGTATTCAAGTGTTTTTATTGAGACATCTTAGTGGGGTGGGGCAGGGGAGGGGAGGAAAGCAAGAGGCTCATACAGTGGTTTGAATAGGTGGAATGACTGGGGTAGGTGGGGGTGAATCTTCATGGGGGGGGCTCTTTAGAAGTAACGCAGACGTAGATGGAAAGTTTAGAAGATGTGGTCTGTGCTTTTAGGCAATGCTATTCTGAGGTTAGTAGGGTCTTTCCACGAATAGAAAATATTTTGGGCAGTGTAACTTGTTCATAAAAAAAGAAGACAAGATTCATTTCACCTAATTTTAACATTTTGTCATAAAACAACGTGTTTTCCCATCTCAAGACAGAACCATAGTAAGTGCCAATAAAGTCCCATTACAGTAACAGGGTTGACTGTAACAGGGTTGATTTTTAATCAGCCATAAATCCCTTTTTTGACAGGGGGGAATGGAAGTGTGTTATGTGCAACAGGGAGGGGCAATTGAATGCAAGCTTCACAAAAAAGACTTTATTGTTAACATTTTTTGCCTGTCTGTCTATTGGTAACAAGAGTTGATGTTTTATGCTCAACCTGCTCTGTTTTCCACCACAAAACACCAGAAAATGGGCAAGAAGAGTAGAACCAGCTCACCTGCGTTCTGATTGGATGATTATGTGTTCAATGTTTTGAGAGTTCAGTTCACATAACAGGGTGGGACCTTAACATGAGGGACAGATGGAAATGGATCACTTATCACATGACATAAATAATCATCTTCAGAAATGACTGTCAAAGCAACAACATAACTAGAGCTTTACAATGATGGTGAAAAGGTTGAGACATTTTGGGGTTAAAAGTGGGTTAACATTTTCCTAGGTCGGAAAAAACATGACGAGGGACATATCAAAATGCAGATGTTTTTATTCATTTCAGGCTTTTTATTGATAAAAAAATAATTCTGTGTTAGAACACTTTATGTAATATAACAGACTTTAAAATGTCAGTATTGGTGCACAATTTCAAATTAAAATCTCAAAGGGACGCAAAATGTACTCTATTCGTGACCCAGTAATTGAAATTGTAGCTGATTTGGGGATGTTGGGGGGCTGGGTATGGGGGGGATGTGTGGGATGTGGGGGGATGTTGACTCATGTTACAAACAAATGGTAGACAGACTGTGGCTCTGCGTGTTATCTGGAAGATTTGTGCTTCACTTTCTCTCTATTTTTCGTGTGTGTGTGTGTGTGTGTGTGTGCACATCGGTATCACTGTTTGCGTAATTGTATTCATGAGTAGAGTGTGGTCATGTAATATACAGTGTGCGTGCCACTCATTCGCACGTGTGTGTTCATATAAAGTATGTGTTCGCGCATTTGTGTGTGTGTGTGTTTTTGCCTGTGTGAGTGAGTGAATATGTGTGTTTTTAACAAAGCTGGGGAGGCCTCATTGCACTCATCAGGATATCGCTGGTGAAAAATGACTGTGTCGCCGGGGTGACAGTTGTGTGTGAGCAGATTGATGGGGCTCTCCCTGACAGCAGCCATATTGTGCAGGGGGAGAGCCAAGAGAGAATCCTTGTGGCCCTCATCCACGCAGGTTAATATTGACTCAGCCTGGGCAACACCATGCCTACAGCAGCCATCCATCACTACTACTGGGCCTTCCGCACCCCACACAGGCACAGGCACAGACCACACAACTCATGACACACATTCGCGTACACACACACTAGCTCAGGTGCGCGCACACACACTTGCACAAACACACACATAGAAAGTACCAGTCAAAAGTTTGGACACACCTACTCATTCAAGGCTTTTTCTTAATTTTGACTATTTTCTACATTGTAGAATAATAGTGAAGACATCAAATCTATGAAATTACATATATGGAATCATGTCGTAATCAAAAAAGTGTTGAACAAATCAAAATATATTTTACATTCTTCAAAGTAGCCACCCTTTGCCTTGATGACAGCTTTGCACACTCTTGGTATTCGCTCAACCAGCTTCACCTGGAATGCTTTTCCAACAGGAAGGAGTTCCCACATATGCTGAGCACTTGTTGGCTGCTTTTCTTTCACTCTGCGGTCCAACTCATCCCAAACCATCTCAATTGGGTTGAGGTTGGGTGATTGTGGAGGCCAGGTCATCTGATGCAGCACTCCATCACTCTCCTTCTTGGTCAAATAGCCTTTACACAGCCTGGAGGTGTGTTTGGGTCATTGTCCTGTTGAAAATCAAATGATAGTCCCACTAAGCGCAAACCAGATGGGATGGCATATCGCTGCAGCATACTGTGGTAATCATGCTGGTTAAGTGTGCCTTGAATTCTAAATAAATCACCAACAGTGTCACAAGCAAAGCACCCCCACACTATCACACCTCCTCCTCCAGGCTTCACAGTGGGAACCACACTCTGCGTCTCTCAAAGACACAGCGGTTGAAAGCAAAAATCTCATATTTGGACTCATCAGACCAAAGGACAGATTTCCACCGCTCTAATGTCCATTTGCTTGTGTTTCTTGGCACCAAGCATGTCTCTTCTTCTTATTGGTGTCCTTTAGTAGTGGTTTCTTTGCAGCAATTTGACCATGAAGGCTTGATTCACGCAGTCTCCTCTGAACAGTTGAAGTTGAGATGTGTCTGTTACTTGAACATTGAAGCATTTATTTGGGCTGCAATAACTGAGGTGCAGTTAACTCTTCCTTTCCTGTGGCGGTCCTCACGATGAAAAGTTTCATCATAGCTCTTGCTGGTTTAAAGTAATGATGAACTGTTGTTTCTCTTTGCTTATTTGAGCTGTTCTTGCCATAGTATGGACTTTTTTTTTAACCAAATAGGGCTATCTTCTGTGTACCCCCCTTACCTTGTCACAACACAACTGATTGGCTCAAACACATCAAGAAGGAAAGAAATTCCACAAATGAACTTTTAACAAGGCACACCTGTTAATTGAAATGCATTCAAGGGGACTACCTCATGAAACTCGTTGAAAGAATGCCAAGACTGTGCACATGTGCATTAGCTAGTCACTTCCTATACTGTGTTACAATAGTTACATTTTATAAACTGCTTCCTGTGTTTCAGGACACATTATAACAGTTTCTCTCCAGTCTAAATTGTTATGCCAGAATGAGTTTCTTTACACATATCTTTCATGCAATGACAATACTTATTTAAACAATATTTGGTCATTTTCAAAAATCTATTAAATTCATGTAATCTTTTTCTCTTTATATTTGATTTAAAGTAGTGTTTTTTTTAAATTGGTTGACAATTTCCCTGTATTATTCAAAGTTATATTGACATATAGTCTTTTTTATTTTTTGCAGGGGTGTTATCTAAAATAATACACGTGTGTTAACTTGTACGCCATTGTAAAAACAAACAACCATCATACAACAATTGAAGTGATTAATCTCGCTATTTGTTTTAAACTGTAACACTTTTTTACATTTTTTTTTTAATAAACATTGTCTTAGAAATTAGGGATGCCATAGCGTTGTTGTTAATCATTGAAGAGAAAAAAAACATAGATGGAAAAAAAACAAGCTCTCTTGACAAACAAAACCATTAATTAATGCAACTTTCTCTCCATCAATCACCGGGGCTGTCAGAGAATTACCATATTGTTGGATGTGTTAAGAGCAAACAGTTAATTTTCAAACAATAAATCATCAAATGTCTCTTTACCCCTCTCTGTGCTCTGACTGCTTCGTCTCTCATAAAAACAGACAAAGGCATTATTTAAAGCACTTTTGACTCGATGCACAAAATGAGACCGAACCAAAAAGTTTTTATGTCAGTTTAAGTGCTACAAAATGGTGACAAAAGTCAATATCTTAAATAAATGTTATGACAACGTCGATACCTCGAGTAGACCATAACTATAAAACTCTGAATATACTGTACATACTGTATGTGTAAATATATATGAAAATAAGAGTATCTATCAAAATATAGCAGATACGAAACTTAACACATATCTTTGGTATTTTCATGTGACAACCTAGGACTGGAATGCTCGCCATGGCCTGGTTGGGGAGTTGAAGTCCTTCTGTCATCACCATGGTTATGAGAGTCTTGTCATTGTCTCATCTCGCCAGAGTGACCCTCGCCATCCACGCCAGCAGGTGGCAGTGTACTCCGAAAACTCTGACATTCTCAACCAGGTACGTGTTCTTTTTACATCAGGCTGCGCGAGATAGATAACACAGGAGGTTGGTGGCACCTAAATTGGGCAGAACGGGCTCGTGGTAATGGCTGGAGCGGAATTAATGGAATGGTATCAAATACATTCCGGACATTATTACGAGTCATCTAGTACACACATATACACACATCCCATAATAGAGACATACAGGGCCTTCAGAAAGCACTCAAGGGGTATGACTTATTCCACATGTTGTTGTGTTACAGCCTGAATTCAAAATGGATGGAACAGATCTTTTTTCTCACCCATCTACACACAATACCTCATAATGACAAAGTGAAAACATGTTTTTAGACATTTTAGCAAATGTATTCAAAATGAAATACAGAAATATCTAATTTACATAATTATTCACACTCCTTGGCTATGACACTCCAAAATGAGCTCAGGTGCATCCCATTTCCTTTGCTCATCCTTGAGATGTCACTACAACTTGATTGGAGTCCACCTGTGGCCAATTCAATTGTTTGGACATTATTTAGAAATAAACACACCAGTCTATATAAAAGGTCCAACAGTTGACAGTGCATGCCAGAGCAGAAACTACACCATGAAATCCAAGGAACTGTCTGTAGATCTCAGAGAGAGAATTGTGATGAGGCATATATCTGGGGAATATATAAAACAATTTCTAAAGTGTTGAAAGTTTCAAAGAGCACAGTGGCCTCCATCATTGGGAAATTGAAAACATATGAGGCTACCCAGACTCCGCCTAGAGCTGGCTGTCCTACCAAACTGAACAACCAGGCAAGAAGGACCTTGGTCAAGGAGGTGGCCAAGAACCTAATGGCTGAGATGGGAGAATTGGCCAGACGGAATCCAAAAAGGCATGACAAAACACCTGGAGTTTGCAAAAAGATACTTGAAAGACTGAGATCTTAAGGCAAAATATTCTGTGGTCTTATGAGAGGGCAATGGCCTGAATGCAAAGCGCTATGTCTGGGGGAAAAACACCTGTCTCACACCATTCCTACCATGAAGCATGGTGGTGGCAGCATCATGCTATGGGGATGCCTTTCAGAGGGAACAATGAATGACGCCAAATACAGGTAAATCCTTGATGAGAACCTGCTTCAGAGTGCAAACTAGACTGGGACAAAGATTTACGTTCCAACGGGACAATGACCCCAAGCATACAGACAAAGCAACGTTGTAATGGTTTCTAAACAACAATGTGAATGTCCTTGAGTGGCCCAGCCAAAGCCCAGACTTGAATCCCATTGAAAATCTGTAGATAGACTTGAAGATTGCTGTTCACCGCCGCTCCTCATCTAACTTAACAGAGCTTGAGAAAATCTGCAAGGAAGAACGGGAGAGAATCCCCAAATCCAGATGTGCAAAGCTGATAGACATACCCAAGACGACTCAAAACTGTAATCACCGCCAAAGGTGCTTCTTCTAAGTATTGACTCAAACTTATGGAAAGACTTATGTAATTGAGATATATCTGTATTTCATTTTCTAAAATAACAAAACAATGTTTTCATTTAGTAATTTCAGGATATTGTGTGTAGATGGGTGAGAATGACTTTTTGAATCCATTTTGAATTGGAATAAGTCAAGGGGAATGAATACTTTCTGAAGGCTCTGTATACACACATTACCTACCAGAGAGATTAACGCAAACATAACTTAATAGAGAGATATCCACACATATCACCTAGTAAACAGATACACTGCCAATGTGTTTGTGTATATGTTGGAAATAATATAAAACATTGACATTTGAAAGTGAAAAAGTGAATCACTTGTATTGAACATTTTTGTTGAAATAACATCAAAATGGACCAGATTTAATTTTGTCCTTGGCCCTGCCAAAGCATTTTTTTATACCACGCTGTCATTCTACTTGTTCCGGTTCTGTTCCAGATCTGCTGTGAGCTGGAGGAGTCAGTGAGCTCCTCTCTTAGGCTGGAGCCTGTGGACTGTCCCCAGGGCTCCCAAGGGTCCTTGCAACTCTACCACCACAAGACCCTGGCAGACTCACCTCGAGGTCTGGGACCCCTGGTCATGGAGCTCCTCAAGGAGTTCATGGAGCGCCGGTGCTGCTTGTTAGCCTGCGCCCCCACTAGCAGGACCTCCTCCACGGAGGGCGTGGCGGGCAGCGCCCCACTGTCCCAGGGCTCCTCAGGCTTCAACGACATGTACGGCTCTGACGTGGAGAGGCCCGAGGGCCCCATTGCCGTGGCGATGCCTGGTGATGTGGGTGCTGACCTGGTGAGCCCGGACAGCGGCCTGGCAACCATCCGCAGCAGCCGCTCCTCCAAGGAGAGCTCCGTGTTCCTAAGCGATGACAGCCCGGTAGCCGAGGCGATGGCTGGGGGTTTCCTCCTAAACCCGGCGCTCGGGTTCCCCTCTCTGTCCCCCATCCCGCATGAGAGGAGACACTCAAGCAGGAACAGGAGCGGCGAAAACCTTGAGCTGTTCAGCTTTGACCCACTGCACTGCAGTAACTCGTCTCCACCTGCAGAAGATGCAGTGCTGCACTCCTCTCGAGGTACAGGAGGCCATGGCAGCTCCAGCCTGTCTGAGTTTGATGAGCTGAGCATGGTGGATTTCTACACCCCTGATTCGTCAGCTGGGCATGGAGGATTGGTAGGAAGCGACTTGATTGGGGGAGGAGCTCTGATGGACCAGAGCATGAACAGGGTCCCTCCCACTCCTGTCAACAGCCTTGTGGGTAGCAGCATTCACAGTGGCACAGAGGTCCGCTTCTTTCCAGAGAACGTCGCTGAGAGAATCAACGGGCTGCAGCACAAAGAGAGCGTATCCTCGTCAGAGGCCTGGGATGACTTTGCCTTGGATACAAAAGGCTCCACCTCGGATGACGCCAACACGTGGAGCCTGACAGAGGCTGGGTATGTCTGCACAGATTGTCCTAACCCTGACATTGATCTGGAGGGACTGAGAGAGGATGAGGGCAGCGGAGGTGGAAGAGGAGAAGGCGATGTGAGAAACACTGAGCTGCGAGAAGAGAAGGATGTCTGTTCCAAACCAGTGGAGAGACAGCTCACTCTTGTGAATGAGTACATAGAACCCTACGACACCTGGAACCCTGACTCAGGTTTCACAGAACCATGGCAGCCGGTGACACTGGACGATCTGCAGCTCACTCCTCCGGACGAAGAGAACGGAGAAGGGAAGCTCCTCAAAGTCACATCACGTGCACGCTCTTCTGTGGTAGGAAAAAAGCGAGTATCTCTGGCCCCTCTCACGCCAGAGACCTCAAAGGAAGAAGAGGATGGTCTAGTCAGGAAGGCGACAGAGCTGGACTTCTGGACCTACTCAGCCCAGAAGGGATTTCTCAAATCGGACAGTGCGACCAGCGCCACCAGTGTCACGACCCCGTCCTACCCAGAGTCTCTGGACCTATGGAACATGACAATCCACGAAGACAGCCAATCCACACTCACTACCCCAGACATGGCCG